>NC_057394.1:45014462-45268583 GCF_019320065.1 Cervus canadensis | reverse complement strand
AAAAACAGAAAGAGAAATTAAGGAAACAATACCATTCACCAATGCAACAAAAAGAATAAAATACTTAGGAGTATATCTACCTAAAGAAACAAAGGACCTATACATAGAAAACTATAAAACACTGATGGAAGAAATCAAAGAGGACACAAACAGATGGAGAAACATACCGTGTTCATGGATTGGAAGAATCAATATTGTCATAATGGCTATTCTACCCAAAGCAATCTATAGATTCAATGCAATCCCTATCAAGCTACCAACGGTATTTTTCACAGAACTAGACCAAAGAATTTCACAATTTGTATGGAAATACAAAAAACCTCGAATAGCCAAAGTAATCTTGAGAAAGAAGAATGGAACTGGAGGAATCAACCTGCCTGACTTCAGACTCTACTACCAAGCCACAGTCATCAAGACAGTATGGTACTGGCACAAAGACAGAAATAGTAGACCAATGGGAAACAGAATAGAAAGCCGAGATAATCCACGAACTGATGGGACCCTTATCTTGACAAACGATGGCAGGAATATACAATGGAAAAAAGACAACCTCTTTAACAAGTGGTGTTGGGAAAACTGGTCAACCACTTGTGAAAGAATGAAACTAGAACACTTTCTAACACTATACACAAAAATAAACTCAAAATGGATTAAAGATCTAAATGTCAGACCAGAAACTATAAAACTCCTAGAGGAGAACATAGGCAAAACACTCTCCGACATAAATCCCAGCAAGATCCTCTATGACCCACCTCCCAGAATATTGGAAATAAAAGCAAAACTAAACAAATGGGATCTAATGAAACTTAAAAGCTTTTGCACTACAAAAGAAACTATAAGTAAGGTGAAAAGACAGCCGTCAGATTGGGAAAAAATAATAGCAAATGAAGAAACAGACAAAGGATTAATCTCAAAAATATACAAGCAACTCCTGCAGCTCAATTTCAGAAAAATAAATGACCCAATCAAAAAATGGGCCAAAGAACTAAACAGACATTTCTCCAAAGAAGACATACAGATGGCTAACAAAACACATGAAAAGATGCTCAACATCACTCATTATCACAGAAATGCAAATCAAAACCACAATGAGGTACCATTACACGCCAGCCAGGATGGCTGCTATCCAAAAGTCTACAAGCAATAAATGCTGGAGAGGCTGTGGAGAAAAGGGAAGTCTTACACTCTTTTGGTTGAGGAATGCAACTAGTACAGCCACTATGGAAAACAGTGTGGAGATTCCTATTCCTTAAAAAACTGGAAATAGAACTGCCATATGACCCAGCAATACCACTTCTGGGCATACACACTGAGGAAACCAGATCTGAAAGAGACACGTGCACCCCAATGTTCATCACAGCACTGTTTATAATAGCCAGACATGGAAGCAACCTAGATGCCCATCAGCAGATGAATGGATAAGGAAGCTGTGGTACATATACACCATGGAATATTACTCAGCCGTCAAAAAGAATTCATTTGAACCTAGTCCTAATGAGATGGATGAAACTGGAGCCCCTTATACAGAGTGAAGTAAGCCAGAAAGATAAAGAACATTACAGCATACTAACACATATATATGGAATTTAGAAAGATGGTAACGATAACCCTATATGCAAAACAGAAAAAGAGACACAGAAATACAGAACAGACTTTTGAACTCTGTGGGAGAATGTGAGGGTGGGATGTTTCAAAAGAACAGCATGTATACTATCTATGGTGAAACAGATCACCAGCCCAGGTGGGATGCATGAGACAAGTGCTCGGCCTGGTGCACTGGGAAGACCCAGAGGAAGTCGGGTGGAGAGGGAGATGGGAGGGGGGATCGGGATGGGGAATAAGTGTAAATCTATGGCTGATTCATATCAATGTATGACAAAACCCACTGAAATGTTGTGAAGTAATTAGCCTCCAACTAATAAAAAAATTAAAAAAAAAAAAGAAAAAAAAATTACTTAATTTTTACATGCATACTTAATTTTTTAATATTTCTCTAATTCATCCATGTTAAAGAGATTAGCTTGTTATAAAATTTCTCTAAATACTACTTACCCAGCTGATAAGTTTTTGTTTTTTAAAATTGCATTTTTTGCAATTTTTTAATTTTTTTGCAATTTTAAATATTTTCATTTTTACAGAAAGCAAAAAAAAAAACACAGTGGTATATTTATTTCATGTGCTTTCTGTACTTGGTCCAATTTATTGACATATTTTATTTATATTTTTGCTCATTTAGCTTTTGCTCCTCATTTTTAATGGGGACATGACTTTTTATGTCTAAGTGCATCATTTAGTAAAGTTTTTGCAAGAATCTGGAGCGATAAAGTATTGGCAAAATGATTTAATATTTTTATACTTAGGATTTAGTTTAGCTAGATATAGATATTTGGGTGTTTCCTTTCACTGTAGCGATTTATGTATTATACCTGATAGAATGTCCTACATTAGATTATATGTTAATACTGGTAGCTTTGAAGTATTTTTCCATTATCTTGAAATATTATCCTATAATTTTTCTGGGTATTTTTTTTTTCTCTTATGTTTGTTTCTATGCTTGTCTCACTCAGAAGTGGAATATATTTTCATTTGAATGTACATTTTATGTCAGTTATAGAGAATTTTGAAACTTTATTTGACTTTTGCTGTTCTCCAAATTATCCCATTCTCTTCTAGTGGAAATTCCATAAATGTAATTTATAACTACTCAATCTACATTTCATGTTTTTTCTCATAATGTCTTAGATGACTAATTCTAACTCTTGACTCATTACTTCTTTCTGTGTCCCAAAACTACTAATTATCCTATCCTTTTATTTTCATTTTAACATTTTTTTCATATCTACAATTCAATTTTTCTTTTTCTTATCTTCTAATCTTGTTTTATGCTGTTATTTTCTTCATAATCACTCTGAGTGTTATCAATACACTTATTTTAGTATCTTCAGAATAATCTGCTACTTTCATTTCAACACTGTAAAGTCATCTATTTGTTGTGGGTTTCTTAGATTTTTCCTATGGTTTTCAGTTTCATTGTATATTATAATTTATTTCTGAGGGCACAGGTTCTAGGTCCCATTATCTTTTCATGGTATCCAAGGAT
This sequence comes from Cervus canadensis, assembly GCF_019320065.1. NCBI lineage: Eukaryota > Metazoa > Chordata > Mammalia > Artiodactyla > Cervidae > Cervus > Cervus canadensis. The sequence continues at coordinate 45,265,483 of NC_057394.1, read as the reverse complement.
CTGTCTTATGCTCCCACTCACTAATATGAGCTTCTCCTCTGACTCGTCAAATCAGTTCTGTGGGATGGAGAATAATGGATGCATTGAATATCACATGTTGAAGATGATTGAGGCTCTAGTAGCCAGGGTCTCTGAATTAAACTGTTGAGACCTGCCTCCTGGATCTGTTCACCTTCTCACTATTGTTGCATGAGCGAGAAACAGACTGCTCTTGTTTTCAGCCATTGTATGTCTGAGACATTGTCACCAGAGGCTAGGCAGCCTGACTAATAAGCTGTCTGACTTAATGTTTCATGTTTTCTAGTGACCACATCCTTTATTAAGTACTGAATGTTCTGCTACATTATAATAATAAAAAGAGAATTGTGCTTTTTGATCTTTTTTCTCAAGTCATTTGTCTGTTGGAGTCCAACCAAAACCAAATCAATCAGTGTATGAAAATGTAAAATTTATTGTATTTTCTGTATAATACTTAAAAAAAAAAAAAAAACTCAAATTAACTCAAAATTAGATCAGTGTCACTAATATTAATTAACTTTATTCTTCAAGTGGAATAATTTGGCTTTGCACACATAACAATCCCAAAATCTTTTTCCAACATAAAGATTATAGAATAATTCTTATTATCATTTTCATCCCTTCAGAGTTCACAAATTCTTATTTATCTCTAAAAATATGTATTTCTAAAGTAGGTATTTCCTTTATGTAACATGTTATCAGAGCCTTGGGCTTCCCTAATGCCTCAATGGTAAATAATTTGCTTGCCAATACAGGAGATGCAAGTTTGATTCCTGGGTCAGGAAGATCTCCTGGAGAAGGAAAAAGGTAGGCAACCCACTCCAGTATTCTTGCCTGGAAAATCCCATGGACAGAGGAGCATGGTGGGCTACCACCCATGGGGTCACATAGAGTCAGATAGGACTTTGTGATTTAACAACAACAAATTAGAGCCTCAAAAGTTTCTTCTGTTTATTTTAGGTAAATTTATGAGTTTGCGTTGCTTTTATTTTATTATCAAGCATAGGGTCTACATATAGTCTTTGAAGAGTTGATCTTAAAAAGTAATGTCTCTCTAGTAACATGGATGCATAACTTGAAAGATGCCTTCAATACCATATTTTATATGTATTTGTAGACTTTTTTTTAAATTTTTATTAGCTTTGAGTGTTTTAACATACCTTATTCTTTTGACACCTAAAAAATAAAGCTTCTTGAGTCAACACCAGGCTTATTTTATCTTTAGAAAAATCTCTAGGAAGTTCTTTTGGTCAATCAAAAGGACTATATTATCTGTTGAACATTGGTCTTTAGAAAAAATAAAAGAAATTTACTACTACAATCTGTGTGATATGTATTTACTACTTATTGCATTTATTTCACTTTTCTATCATTAGTTTGTTCCACGTTTTTGGTCAGAATTGAATCCAATGTATATTTGTCCACTTTTCTAATTTTTGAGCTGTAACCTACTATTTATTCAGCTTGGGATTCCCAGATGGTGCAGTGGTAAAGAATCTGCCTGCCAAGGCAGGAGATGCAAGAGATGTGGGTTCTATCCTGGCTTGGGAAGATCCCTTGTAGCAGAAATGAAACCCACTCCACTATTCTTACTTGGAAAATTCCACGGACAGAGGACCCTGGAGGGCTAAGATCCATGGGTTCCCAAAGAGTCGGCAACGACTGAGCATGCACACACACACACACATTTATTCACTTTAGCAATGTTGCAAATTTTGTTTTTAGCTTGTTGAAACTACTACAGAGCATGTAGGTCTTTGAAATTCTCATTTTTACAGAAAGCACATTTTACCTATATATTTGTAGTTGTCATGGAAAAGCTTACTCTTCCTAAATAAGCAGATAGCATGCAGTTACATGATAATATTCCCCAGATCCTATCTATTCTTCTTTTTTGTCCTTTTAAGTAATTTTAGATTGCTTTATGTCTGTGAATTTCCCTATCAATACATTAATATATTTTGCTTCTATATCTTTATCCCAAATAGTGAATAAATTGTTTAGGGGAGAGAGTTCATATTTCTATTAACTTATTTGCATTATGAATTTCATATACAAGAATAATGTGCAAGACTACTTACTGTATCAGCTCACAGATTTTGGCAGCTGTTCAAATCCTAGACTAGATTTGAACTTTATTTACCGAACCTAAGCCACCTAATGTTTGTATTTGTTCATTATGCAAATAATTATAAATAGATATATGATGTGGGTAGTTGTTCAGATAACTGAAATGAATGTTAATGGTTTCTTATTTCCAATGAATGAGAAAGAATTTATTGAAGTCAAAAACAACAGCATTTTTCATTCCCTTCTCAGAAAATGTACAATGCCAAGTTTCATAGTTACTGAAGGTGTTAATATCCTTGAGTCATGTATATAAAAGAACAATTTAAACTTGAACAATAATCTAGTTTATGAAGTACTTTCAAATATAATATACCGTTAAGCTTAAAATATCCTTTTTAGGTGGGTATAAAAATATTGTAGTACACATAAGAAGACTGAGGATAAGTGATTTTTTTTTCAATAAAGCACAGCTAATAAGTGGCAGATATCCAAACAGGTGGTAAACTATGAACTTCAGTTGAGTTAAATTCAGTCGCTCAGTTGTGTCCGATTCTTTATGACCCCATGAATCACAGCACGCCAGACCTCCCTGTCCATCGCTAACTCCCATAGTTTACCCAAACTCATGTCCATCAAGTCGGTGAGGCCATCCAGCCATCTCATCCTCTGTCTCCCCTTCTCCTCCTGCCCCCACTCCCTCCTAGCATCAGGGTCTTTTCCAATGAGTCAACTCTTCGCATGAGGTGGCCAAAGTACTGGAGTTTCAGCTTCAACATCAGTCCTTCCAATGAACACCCAGGACGGATCTCCTTTAGGATGGACTAGTTGGATCTCCTTGCAGTCCAAGGGACTATCAAGAGTCTTCTCCAACATCACAGTTCAAAAGCATCAATTCTTCAGCACTCGACTTTCTTCATAGTCCAACTCTCACATCCATACATGACTACTGGAAAACCATAGCCTTGACTAGACGGACCTTTGTTGGCAAAGTAATGTCTCTGCTTTTTAATATGCTATCTAGGTTGGTCATAACTTTTCTTCCAAGAAGCAAGCATCTTTTAATTTTGTGGCTGCAATCACCATCTCCAGTGATTTTGGAGCCCAAAAAAATAAAGTCTGACACTGTTTCCAGTGTTTCCCCATCTATTTGCCATGAAGTGATGGGACCAGATGCCATGATCTTAGTTTTCTGAATGTTGAGCTTTAAGCCAACTTTTTCGCTTTCATCAAGAGGCTTTTTAGTTCCTCTTCACTTTCTGCCATAAGGGTGGTGACATCTGCATATCTGAGGTTATTGATATTTCTCTCGGCAATCTTGATTCCAGCTTGTGCTTTATCCAGCCCAGCATTTCTCATGATGTACTTCATATATAAGTTAAATAAGCAGGGTGACAATATACAGCTTTGATGTACTCCTTTCCCAATTTGGAACCAGTCTGTTGTTCCACGTTCAGTTCTAACTGTTGCTTCTTGACCTGCATACAGATTTCTCAGGAGTCAGGTCAGGTGGTCTGGTATTCTCATTTCCTTAAGAATTTTCCACAGTTTGTTGTGAACCACTTAGTCAAAAGCTTTGGCATAGTCAATAAATCAGAAGTAGGTGTTTTTCTGGAATCCCCTTGCTTTTTTGATGATCCAACAGATGTTGACAATTCATCTCTTGTTCCTTTGCCTTTTCTAAATCCAGCTTGAACATCTGAAAGTTCATGGTTCATGTACTGTTGAAGCCTGACTTGGTGAATTTTGAGTATTACTTTGTTAGCATGTGAGATGAATGCAATGTGTGGTAGTTTGACCATTCTTTGACATTATCTTTCTCTGGGATTGGAACAAAAACTGACCTTTTCTAGTCCTGTGGCCACTGCTGAGTTTTCCAAATTTGCTGGCATATTGAGTGCAGCACTTTCACAGCATCATCTTTCAGCATTTGAAATAGTTCAACTGGAATTCTATCACCTCCACTAGCTTTGCTCATAATGATGCTTTCTAAGGCCCACTTGACTTCACATTCCAGGATGTCTGGCTTAGGTAATTTACAAATTACTTATTGCCTCTCATTTTTTTTTGCTTCCCTAACTCTTAGAAGTATAGTTTACTAAAATATTTTAAAAACCTGATGTTTCTGATAAGTATCACTCTCCCTACGTTTCTTTGTCCCATGCCACTTTTACTTGCACTGTTTAAACTGAATTCCTGACTGTTGTCAAAAAATCCTTATGCTTTTCACCTTTTGTGGTTTAGTATTGTTTCCTCTTTAAAGACCTTGCCCAAAATTATCTATTCATCATGCAATAAAACAGAGAAGTAGATTCCAGGTTCATATAGTGGGAGATTTTAATGAATAAAATCAATGAACTTGGAATGTTCCATGTGAAATTGAGATAGGCTAAGTATCTATTAAGGGAATTTTACTAGGTATTCCCTAGTTGGTTATGAGAAGGTTAGGTCAAACCATGTTGAAATATCTTTTCTTTTTGGGTCTAAGGCAATTAAATTATTCTAGTACATTTTGTAATCATCTCATTTTCTTTCTAGGTTGCTTATCTTTTTAGAGGTACAGGGAAGAAATCTATATATCTTTGCATCACTCATAGCATCTAAAGGTATCTTACCGATATTGATCATTTGGAAAAATTTGTCAATTATATATATATTATATATATATATATATAATATATATATAACATGAATCAAAAGCACTATAGAGAGAATATATTTTTAAAAACCTGATGAGAGTACAGAAAGAAGATATTAGAAAAGAATAAGATAAAATTGAGTAGAAAATAATAAAGGTATACATAAACACATACATGTACTTAAAAACAAAATAAGGCAAGCAACTAATAAACAGATGTGTGATAATTATTGGACAGTTATTATGCTCCAGCGTATAGTGGGTATACTTGAACAATGGCAGTGTTAATTTGGATGACAGTGCTTTGCAAATTATTGAGAAATTTATATTTATCTAGTGCTTCCTGACATTAAACATTTCTTTTTTTTTCATTTATTTTTATTAGTTGGAGGCTAATTACTTTACAATATTGTAGTGGTTTTTGCTATACATTGATAGTTTTGGAAGTTTTGGCCACAGCAATCAGAGCAGAAAAAGAAACAAAAGGAATCCAGATAGGAAAAGAAGTGAAACTCTCAGTGTTTGCAGATGACATGATCCTCTACATAGAAAACCTGAAAGACTCTACCAGAAAATTCCTAAAGCTAATCAATGAATATAGTAAAGTTGCAGGATATAAAATTAACACACAGAAATCCCTTGCATTCCTAGACATTAAACATTTCATAGACGTCTGGGTACTAGTACTTTTCTTAGTTTTGCAAAGAATTCTGCAGATCTCATTTTTGCAAAATTTACAGATGTTTTTGTGAAGACAGAGCTGTCTTTTGACCTTAAAAGTGTTTTGACCCCTAAATACTGACAGCAATAACATTTAGAGACTAAATTGTCTTGCATGACAGGGAAATATGATATCTTATTAGTTTCTTCTGTTATTCAACTTTAAAAACAATTACTTTTGCATAGTGATTTTATGTAATAATCCCTTTCTAATGCAATGTCAGTTTATGTACTTTTTGAACCATTTTCTCCAGGAGCAATGTCTCTCCTCTCCATTAAAAAAAAAAAAGCTTCAATGATTGTATCCACATTTTATTTTAAAACAAATTATTACAGTTTATAAAACACCTTCATATGTATATATATATTGTATGTATATATATATATATATGTATACATGCTTATGTATGTCTATATATTAAAGAAAGAAAGTCATTTTCAATAGAGAGAAAATTTTCAGACTGCATCATCTTAGATGATATGAGGGTGATTATCTGATGTGCTTTAAAGAAGCAGTAATCTGGAGAAAAGGAAGTAATTGGTAATACCAGATCAAAGTATATGATGTTCTCCATATGAAAATATTACTCTTCCACCCAATTTAAGATAAAGTTTATGACAATTATTTCCCCTTTCCTGTAAGTCCTCAATTTGATCTTTGTAATTTATTTTTTAATTAAATTTACTTTGAGTTTTACTTCACTTATTTGACTTGATATATAAATCATTTTTGCCTAGTTCAAAAGGAAAAACAAATTATCTACAGAATATGCTCAAGAAATTGTTACAATTGGGAGCCACAAGTGAGAGACTGAAAGGTGGAGGAAAATAGACTTCACATTTCTGTGCTTCTGGAAGTGACTTTGATAATAGTAGTAGTCACACAACGTAAGTAACAGTGACTGCAGAAGGCTGAAGACAACAACTGTATTAACATAGTTGCAACCACAGCAGCAAGAAGACTGAATCCTTGCATCCTGCTCAGTAGCCATGGGTACAGTCATGGCCTGGCAACCTCAGAATCTCCAGTAACTCAGCAAGTGTAAGGGCTCAGGAGTTCAGGATAGGCAACAAATTCCTGAGCTTGATGTAACCTTTTTCCCTTTTGCTTCTCTAGCAGATGCCTACAGATAGCATCATCTTAGTCAATTTCCTTTCTATTGGAATTATCAAGAGTAGTGTCTCTTATAATGACAGGATATCAACTGATAGATGTACTAAGGAGTATCCCTATGGAACAAACCATTAAATTTGAAAATCTGAGAATACTTATCTGACCTGATTGTAAATATTGACCTTATCACATTTGGAACATGAACCATAGATAATCATGACATACACAGGCAAATGGTCATTTATACACCTAATTCCTGGGATGAAGTGATTAGTGAAGGCAAGACTGCACTAGGCTCTTAAGGTGGATACTGCTTATAAGAATTATGGGATGTTGACTATTTTTAACTGTACTGGAGAGTTTACTGGAAAATAATACCAAAATAGTGGTAAAAGAATCAACCTGCTGGATGCAGGAGACACAAGACATGTAGGTTTGATCCCTGTGTTGGGAAGATCCACTGGAGGAGGAACTGGCAATCCATTCCAGTATCCTTACTGGGACAATCCCATGGAGAAAGGATTCTGGCAGACTACTCTCCATAGGGTCTCAAAGAGTTGGACACAACTGAGTACACACACCATGCCAAGCTGTTAAACTCTTAGATCAAAATCCAATCAGAGAAAAAGTTTCTGTGATGTCACTAAAATAAGATCAAAATATAATCATGCAAAGTAAGTAGAATTTAGAGTATCACATGTGATTTACATACTATGCTATTTGGTAAGAATTGGGGACAAGAGGGTAGGAATTGAGGACATGTAGATAAAATTCCTCTCTCTTTTCCTTGATCACTGAAGAAGGCCTTCTTGTCTCTCCTTGCTATTCTCTGGAACTCTGTGTTTGGTTGGGTGTATCTTTTCTTTTCTCCCTTGCTTTTCACTTCTCTTCTTTCTTCAGCTATTCATAAAGCCTCCTCAGACAACCACTTTGCCTTCTTGCTTTTCTTTTTCTCTGGGATGGATTTGTACATTGCCTCCTGTACAGTATTATGGACCTCCACCCATAGTTCCTCAGGCACTCTGTCTACTAGAACTAGTCCCTTGAATCTATTCATCACCTCCAATGTATATTCAAACAGGCTTTAAACCATGCCTGACTTGCCTAGTGGTTTTCCTTGCTTTCTTCAGTTTAAACCCAAATTTTGCTATGAGAAACTGATGATCTGAGCTGCAGTCAGCTCCAGGTCTTGTTTTTGCTAACTGTATGCTGTTGCTCCATCTTCAGCTACAAAGAATGTACTCAGTCTGATTTCAGTACTGACCATTCGGTGATGTCTATGTGTAAAGTCTATCTCGTACTGTTGAAAAACGTTGCTTGCTATGACCAGTGTGTTCTCTCGGCAGAATTTTGTTAGCCTTTGGCTTACTTCACTTTGTACTCCAAGGGCAAACTTGGCTGTTACTCCAGGTGTCTCTTGATGTCTTACTTTTTCATTCCAATCCCCAGTGATGAATTGGGTATCTTTCCTTGGTGTTAGTTCTAGGAGGTCTTATAGGTCTTCACAGAACTGATCAACTTCAGCTTCTTTGGCATCAGTGGTTGGGGCATAGACTTGAATTACTGTGATCATACCAAACTGTGGAAAACTCTTAAAGAGATGAGGATACCAGACAATCTTACCTGTCTCCTGAGAAACCTGTATGCTAGTCTAGAAGCAAGAATTAGAACCCTGTATGGAACGAATAACTGGTTCAGGACTGAGAAAGGAATATGATAAGGTTGTTTATTGTCACCTTGCTTGTTTAACTTGTATACAGAGCAAATTATGAAAAGTGCTGTACTGGATGATTTACAAGCTGGAATCAAGACTGGCAGGAGAAATATCAACAACCTCATATGCGGATAATGTGACTCTAATGGCAGAATGAAAAGAGGAGCTAAAGAACCTCTTGATTAGGGTGAATGAATGAGGAGAGTTAAAAAGCTAACTTAAAACTAAATATTAAAAACAAAACAAAACAAGATTATGGCAGCGAACCCCATCACTTCATGGCAAACAGAAGAGGAAAAGTGGAAGCAGTGACAGATTTCCTCATCTTGGGTGCCAAAAATCACTGCAGATGGTGACTGCAGTCATGAAAATAGAAGATGATTGCTTCTTGTCAGGAAAGCCATGACAAACTTAAAAAATGTGCTAAAAAGCAAAGATATCACTTTGCTGACAAAAGTCAGTATGGTCAAGACTATTGCTTTTCCAGTAGTCACCTATGGTTGTGAGAGCAGGACCATAAAGAAGGCAGAGCAATGAAGAACTGATGCTTTCAAACTATGGTGCTGGAGAAGACTCTTGAGAGTCCCTTGGACAGCAAGGAGATCAAACCAGTCAATCTTAAAGGAAATCAACCCTGAATACTCATTGGAAAGACTGACCCTGAAGTTGAAGCTCTAATATTTTGTCCACTTGATGCAAACAGCTGATTCATTGGAAAACCCTGATGCTGGGGAAGATTGAAGGCAGAGGGAGAAGGGGAAAACAGAGGATGAGATGGCTGGATGACATCACCAATGCAATGGACATGAACTTGGGCAAACTCCAGGAGTTGATAAGGGACAGAGAATCTTGGTGTGTGGCATCCATAGGGTCTCAAAGAGTCGGAAATGACTGGGCTTCTGAACAACAACAACAACAAGATAAGATTTCAAATAATTAAGAAACTAAAGACCTTCAAGCCATTTGTACCAATAGAATCAGCCCGTTCTACCTTGGCAACACACTAGCTATTCTTTGCTTCAAATTTCTGTGATAATCATATCCTAGGCAGGTACTTTATATGATTATTTTATTCTCCAATCTCCACACCCTGTTTCCCCTCCCCTTCATATCCATTACTAGAGAGCATGTACTAGTGCCTCTAGGAAACAAGTAGAAAGCATGACTTAGAGGAAGAAAACGTATATCCTAAAAGATTTGCCAAGTTTTGCTAATTTATATGAGCAAAACCCTAGATATATTTTGTTGGGCTATATTCTAAGGGTTGATATCAAGAAGGACGAGTTGTATCATTAGATCAAACAAAATTTGTTTCTACAAATATTGTGGAGCATGTAACAGAGATTCTGATTCAACTGTAAACTCAAGCAGTTTAGAATACTTCTTAATAGCTCAGTTAGTAAAGAATCTGCCTGTGATGCATGAGACCCTGGTTCAATTCCTGGGTCAGGAAGATCCACTGGAGAAGCGATAGGCTACCCACTTCAGTATTCTTGGGCTTCCCTTGTGGCTCAGCTGGTAAAGAATCTGCCTGCAAAGCAGGTGACCTGGATTTGATCCATGGGTTGAGAAGATCCCCTAGAAAAGGAAAAGACCACCCATTCCAGTATTCTGACCTGGAGAATTCTATGGACTGTATAGTCTATGGGCTCCCAAAGAATTGGACACGACTGAGCAACTTTGACTTTCACTTTAACACTTTTCATGGTTAATTGGCTGAAACCTGGTCTAAACAGTGGCCCACATTAATAAATTAGTTGCCAGAGTTTCCTTGGTAAACTGGGAAGAAGGAATCTGAATATGTAGGAAGATAGCCATCTTGGTGTGGATTCTTCTTTAATGATAGGTCCTAGGATACCAACCTGAAAATATTTGAAACATCTTGAACATGTGTTGGCAAAAAAGATCTCCAAAAACAGAACTCTAAGTTATCTGTAGCTTATTCTTTGAAGGTTTGTGATGATAGTGGCCAGTGTTTCTACTGACCTGGATTATCTCATTTCAGTGGGTTTGATTTAAATCCTAGACTAGCAAATGAAGCAACTGTGGTGAGCATAGGTCCAGAGAGAAAACTGAAATGTTTTGACCCGCAGAGATTAATATCAGTGACTTAATTAACCACAATATCCTGAATGGAGAGCCTATCATTGTATTATTTGCATATTTACTCAGAAAAACTGTAAGTCACATGAACACAGACTGCTGTTGAGTTACCATACAAGAGACTGAGCCAGAACTGAGCTAGGTTAGCCTTTTTATGATGGTGATAAAATGGGAAGGTCTTACAATAATGTTGAAATTTAATATTTGATCTTAGTGTAATACTGAAGCAGCAATCTAGAAAAGGAATTTATATCATTCAGAAAAGGATATAATAACTAATATGAAAGTACTGTCCACTTTTGAAGAAAATAAGCACTTCTTTCCTTACATACAGATAGTTACATCCTCTAGGACAAAAGCATATCATTGGCATTGCTGTTATATGAAAGTTAAAAAATGGATAGATGTATTTATGTGTGTATTGAGTAGCCATAAAAGAGGATGCCAAACAGACAGTCCCTACTGCCTTTCACCTACATATAAACTGTCTATATTTTTTTGTATTGTCAATTGATACAACATTGAGGGTGTGTATGTGCAGATGCATGCTTGTGTAAATCTTTGGAGAATTCAAAGTTGAAAATAAATCATCATGGCTTTAATAAAATGATATTCATAATACTTCTTGGGGGTATCTGGAAATGTTTTAATAGTGTACAAATATATAACTTAAAACTTAAAGAGTTATAAGAGGTTTACCCAATAGAAAAGAAGAAGGAGGACAGAGAAAGTTTCACCACAGAAAAAAGGGAGACCAAGACAGAGAAAAAGAAAAAGAATATACACCCATCTGAATGTGGAGTTCCAAATAACAGGATAAGAAAGACTTCTTAAGTGAAAAATGCAAAGAAATAGAAGAAAACAATAGAATAGGAAATATTAGAGATCTCTTCAAGAAAGTTAGAAATGCCAGGGGAATATTTCTTGCCAAGATAGGCACAATAAAGGAGAGAAACTGTACAAACCTAACAGAAGCAGAAAACATTAAGAAAAGGTGACAAGAATACACAGAAGAACTGCACAAATAAAGGTCTCACTGGCCCAGATAACCAAAACAGTGTGCCCTCTCACGTAAAGTCAAACATTCTGGAGCATGAAGACAAGTGGGCTTTAGGAAGCTTTACTATGAACAAAATTAGTAGAAGTGATGGAATTGCAGCTGAGCTATTTCAACTAAAAGGTGATGCTGTGAAAGTGCTGCACACATTATGCCAGCAAATTTGGAAAACTCAGCAGTGGCCACAGGAATAGAAAATTTCAGTTTTCATTCCAGTCCCAAAGAAAAGACTATGCCAAAGGATGTTCAACTTACTCAATTGTGCTCATTTCACATGCTGCCAAGGTAATGCTCAAAATCCTTCAAGTTAGGCTTCAACAGTATGTTAACTGATAACTTATAGATATGCAGCTGGATTTACAAAAGGCAGAGGAACCAGGGATCAAGTTGCCAACATCTGTTGGATCACAGAAAAAGGAAGGGAATTCCAGAGAAACATCTAATTCTGCTTCACTGACTACACTAAAGCTTTGACTGTGTGGATCACAACATGCTGTGGAAAATTCTTCAAGAGATGGGAGTACCAGACCACCTTACCTGCCTCCTGAGAAACCTGTATCTAGGTCAAGAAACAATTTAATACAAGACATGGATCAACAGACTAGTTCAAAATTGGGAAAGGAGTACATCAAAGTTGTATATTGTCACCCTGCATATTTAACTTATATTCAGAATAAATCATGCAAAATGCCAGGCTGGAATGAAACCCAAGGTGGAATCAAGATTGCCAGGAGAAATATCAGTAACCTCAGATATGCAAATGACTTAATGCCTAAAGGCAATAAGTGAAGAAAAACTAAAGAAACTCTTGATGAAGGTGAAAGAGGAGAGTGAAAAAGCTGACTTAAAACTCAACATTAAAAAAACTAAGATCATGGCATCCAGTCCCATCACTTCATGGCAAATAGATGAGGAAAAATGGAAACAATGACAGACTTTATTTTCTTGGGCTCTAAAATCACTGTGGATGGTGACAGCAGCCATGAAATTAAAAAACATTTACTCTTTGGATGAAAAGTTATGACCAGTCTAGACAGCATATTAAAAAGGAGAGATATCACTTTGCCAACAAAGGGCCGTATAGTCAAAACTGATTTTTCCAGTAGTCATGTATGGATTTGAGAACTGGACCATAAAAAAGGTTGAGTGCCAAAGAATTGATGTTTTTGTTTTTGACCTGTGGTGTTGGAGAAGTCTCTTGAGAGTCCCTTGGACTACAAGGAGATCAAACCAGTCAATCCTAAAAGAAATCAGCCCTGGATATTAATTGGAGGACTAATTTTGAAGCTGAAGCTCCATTACTTTGGCCACCAGATGAGAAGAGCTGACTCACTGGAAAAGACCCTGATGCTGGAAAAGATTGATAGCAGTAGAGCAATGGGGCAAGAGAGAATGAGATGGTTGGAAGGAACCACCAAATCAATGGACCTGAGTTGGAACAAACTCCGGGAGATAGTGGAGGAGAAGAAAACCTGGCATGCTGAAGTTCTTGGGGTCACAGAGAGTCACACATGACTGAGCAACTGAACAACAGGGCAGAGACAATCTGATTTATCAGGTACAACATTTATATTCATGAACTCGGGCTTTTCACTACTGCATGACCAATGTGCATTTCTGAGCATTCATGCCAAACAATGAAGTCTATTTTTTTTTTTTTTCCAGCCTCTCTGTTCATATACTGATGAACATGAAGTTCATAAAGTTCTCCTTTATAAATATCAGCATAACCTTGGTACACCTGAAATCATCTACTGGTGAAATAGAAACTAAGAAGACCTAGGAAATATTATCACTTTCTAATAGCCTTTTCCCCTTTCTGATTTGAGCTTTTATAGACCATCACTTTTATGCAATCAAAGAGTTTTCTGTTACACTGTTTTCTGACATTAAGGAGCAAGTCTCTGCTCTTACAAGGCAGGCACTCACTAGCACCTTTAAGGTGTTAGAAGTTTTCAATATTGTCAGATAATTAAGCATTCAGGAGACTCTTGCTATACATGACAGGTTGAGAAATATTCAATTTTTGAAGTTATCTAAAGATGTAGAGACCTTTCTGATTTTGTAATTGCATGGTTACGCATTCTGATTTTCCCCACAAAATGGAAAGCACCCCGCAGTGCTTGCTTTAAACTATCCCTAAATAGTTATCAAGGACAATAACCACAGTGAAATGAGAGTACTTTTACTTACAATTATCATCTCCATGAAAGGGGAGAGCTTCATACTGACTATTTGGAAATTATTTAATGAGGCTTCTCAGTAAAACAATTAAAATTTTCCCATTCTCACTGTCAGGCTCAAAAACTACAAGCAAAATGTTCCATTTGGTCAGCTAATTAAAAAGCTGTTGTTGTTAGTGGGGTCTTAAATCTGAAGCAGCCCGCCTTCTATTTTACATTTCTTTAAGAACAAGAGAATTGGGTAGATTTTTAAAAAGATTTGAAATTTAGCAAGTGATAGTTTTTGCTTTTTCTGCACATTCATAATCTTTTGCAAACATGTCAATAAAATGACCTGTTTATAATGGAAAAAGATCTTCTGTTCAATTGTCAAATGTTTGTCAAATACAAAGGATCAGAGGAACTTTTCCAAAAGTCTAGCTGAGAGTGTCCAAAAGCAATTCCATGAAAGACTGCTCAGTCATCATTTACTCAAGCCAGGTTCAAAAAGGCAAAGTCAGTTTTTTAAACAAATTTTAATTATTGCATATGTCCTTTCAAGTCAGTGAAAAACAATCACCTTTCCACCCATTGAGTAATTGTTTTCAATGTCTACAGAGGACACTAAGGTCCAATAGTTTTGGTTAATACATAGACAAGTCGTGCTGCTGTTGAATAATGTTCTTATTTTGGATGTGTCAAGGCCAAAATAGAATGCTTAATTTAAATATATAGCATTGCATCAGTTTGCTTTCCTTTTAAAGTAGAGTTACCAAATTGGAAGACCTTCTCTACTAAAAAACTGTTGAAACAAATTGACAGTTAATATTCCTAAACCTTAAATTGATTAATCTTTAGCAATTCCACTATTGCATTGTATATGATCGCTGGTTATTCAGCAAAGAAATGATTAGGGTGTTTCCTTAAGTGAATTTCAGATTCATATTAAACTTTGCAACATAGTGACGTTCTTTGGAAAATAAATGTTCAACATGCTTTATATTATTGTACTATTTCATTACTAAAAATACAGCTATATGAATATCCTCAGATTTATATAATTCTGGTTTTTACAGGTATAGCTAAAACTTAATTGTATCACAAATAATCAGAAATCTTTTAATTTTAAAAACAATTAACTAATGAGCCAAATCATTTTGTAGGTTGGTTAAATAATTTTAACTAAGAATACCAAGAAAAGTAACCTTAAAAATAAATAAGGAGACAATTTATCTGGAAACAATATGTTTGATAAGGGGTTAATACCCAAAATATGCAAAGAACTCATATAACTCAACATCAAAAACAGAATGGAAAAACAAACAAACAAACAAACAACAACAACAACAAAAAAAACCACGCAGTAACTCAACTGGAAAAGCAGCAGAAGAATTGAATAGACATTTCCCTCTCCCCCCTAAAAAAACCCAAAAACATGCAGATGGCCAGCATACACATGAAAAGATGCTTGATATCACTAATTATCAGGGATATACAAATAAAAGCCACAATAAAATGCTGCCTCGTACCTGTTAGAATGGGGTTATCAAAAAGACTGCAAAAAACAAGGATTGGAAGCTATGTGGACAAAGAGAACACTGTGCGCTGTTGATGGGAATATAAATTGGTGCAGTCATTATGCAAACGGTATTGGGGTTTCTTAAAAAATATTATATGATTTACCATTTTTTTCTTCTAGGCATATTTCCAAAGAATGCAAAAACACTAATTTGAAAAGATACATACAACTCTATGTTCATTGCAGCACTATTTACAATTGCCAAAATATAAGCAATTGAAGTGTCCATCACGGATGAATGGATACAGAATATATGATATATATACACAAGGTATCTACAACAGAATATTATTCAACCATAAAAAAGAAAGAAATATTGCTGTTTATAACAAAGTGGATGGGTTTAAAGGGTGTCATGCTAAGTGAAGTAAACCAAAGACAAATATCATATAATTTTGTTTCTACATGAAATATATTTTTAAAAATGAACAAACAGAACAAAACAAAAACAGTCATATATATAAAGAACAAACAGGTGATTGGCAGAGGAAAGGGAGATGGTAGGATGTGGGGGAATTTAAGGGGTAAAAGCTTCCAGTTACAAAGTAAATGAATCACAGAGATCAATGTAAAGCATGAGAAATACTGTGTATTTTTGAATGGTCACAGATGGTAACTAGACTTACTGTGGTGATATTTATTTATTTTATTGTGGTGAATATTTTGTCATACATCAAATCACTATTTTGTTTACCAGGCAGGAAGCATTATACCATTGTAGGTCAATTAAACCTCAAAAATCTAACTAACTCTTAGAGAAATAGATCAGATTTGTGGTTACCAGAAGTGGAGGGATTGGCAGAAAGGAGGATTGGATGAAGGTAGTCAAAAGGTGTAAACTTTCAGTTATGCTATAAATAAGTACAAAAAGTGTAACCCACAACATGATTAATTAACACTGTTCTATGTTATCTAAGAAAGATAAGAGAGTAATTTGAACAGTTCTTATCTCAAAGGAAAAAAAAATTGTTTTCAGTTGTATCTGTATAAGATAATGGAGGCTTACTAAATTTATTGAGGTAGTTATTTCATGATATAAGTCAATCATTATGTAGTATACCTTAAATTTATACAGTGTTGTATGTCACTTATATCTCAATAAAACTGAAAGAAAAAAATAGCATAAAAGGTAAATGAGGGATCTGTTTCTTAGTTAATCAGAATTTAATTCTGAAAGAAAAACAGTTCATATACCTAGTCATACTATGATTTGCTAAGTAATGGTCTAATGCTGAAAAAAGAGCAATATTGCATAGGAACCTGGACTGTTAGGTCCATGAGTCAAGGGAAATTGCAGGTGGTCAAACAGATGGCAAGAGTGAACATTGAGTGAACAGTTTAGGAAACAGCGAACTAAAATGTACTGGAATGGGTGAATTTAACTCAGATGACCATTACATCTACTACTGTGGGCAAGAATCCCTTAGAAGAAATGGAATAACCATTATAGTCAGCAAAAGAGTCCGAAATGCAATCTCAAAAATGACAGAACAATCTCTGTTCAATTCCAAGGCAAACCATTCAATATCATGGTAGTCCAAGTCTATGTCCTGACCAGTAAAGCTGAAGAAGCTGAAGTTGAACGGTTCTATGAACACCTACAAGATCTTCTAGAACTAACATGCAAAAAAAAAAGATGTCCTTTTCATTATAGGGGACTTTCAAAAGTAGGAAGGCAAGAAACACCTGGAATAACAGGCAAATTTGGCCATGGAGTACAGAATGAAGCAGGGAAAAGGCTAATAGAGTTTTGCCAAGAGAGTGCACTGGTCATAAAAACACCCTCTTCCTAAAACACAAGAGAAGACTCTACACATGAACATCACCAGTTGGCCAACACTGAAATCAGACTGATATTCTTTCCAGCCAAAGGTGGAGAAGCTCTATACAGTCAAGAAAAACAAGACCAGGAGCTGACAGTGGCTCAGATCATGAACTCCTTATTGCCAAATTCAAACCTAAATTGAAGAAAGTAGGGAAAACCACTAGACCATTCAGGTATGACCTAAATCAATTCCCTTACAATTATACAGTGGAAGTGAGAAATAGATTTAAGGGACTAGTTCTGATAGACAGAGTGCCTGATGAACTATGGACAGAGGTTCATGACATTGTACAGGAGACAGGGATCAAGACCATCACCATGGAAAAGAAATGCAAAAAAGCAAAATGGTTGTCTGAGGAGGCCTTACAAATAGCTGTGAAAAAAAGGGAAGCAAAACGCAAAGGAGAAAAGAAAAGATATACCCATATGAATGCAGAGTTCCAAAGAATAGCAAGGAGAGATAAGAAAGCCTTCCTCAGTGATCAGTGCAAAGAAATAGAGGAAAACAATAGAATGGGAGAGACTAACGATCTCTTCAAGAAAATTAGAGATACCAAGGGAATATTTCATGGAAAGATGGGCTCGATAAAGGATAGAAATAGTATGGACCTACCAGAAGCAGAAGATATTAAGAAGAAGTGACAAGAATATACAGAAGAATTGTACGAAAAAGAATGTGAAGTCAAGTGTGCCTTAGGAAGCATCACTACGAACAAAGCTAGTGGAGGTGACGGAGTTCCAGTTGAGCTATTTCAAAATTAAAAGATGATGCTGTGAAAGTGCTGCACTCAACATGCCAGCAAATTTGGAAAACTCAGCAGTGGCCACAGGACTTGAAAAGGCCAGTTTTCATTCCAGTCTCAAAGAAAGGCAATGCCAAAGAATGCTCAGACTACCAGACAATTGCACTTGTCTCACATGTTAGTAGAGTAATGCTCAAAATTCTCCATGCCTGGCTTGAGCAATACGTGAACCATGACCTTCCAGATGTTCAAGTTTCTTTTAGAAAAGGCGGAGGAACCAAAAATCAAACTGCCAGCATCAACTGGATCATCAAAAAAGCAATAGAGTTCCAGAAAAACATCTATTTCTGCTTCATTGATTATGCCAAAGCCTATGACTGTGTGGATCACAATAAAATGTGGAAAATTCTTCAAGAGATGGGCATACCAGACCACTTGACCTGCCTCTTGAGAAATCTGTATGCAGGTCAGGAAGCAACAGTTAGAACTGGACATGGAACAACAGGCTGGTTCCAAATTGTAAAGGAGTACATCAAGGCTGTATATTGTCACCCTACTTATTTAACTTATATGCAGGGTACATCATGAGAAACCCTGTGCTGGATGAAGCACAAACTGGAAGAACATTGCTGGGAGAAATGTCAGTAACCTCAGATATGCAGATGACACCACTCTTATGGCAGAAAGTGTAAAAGAACTAAAGAGTCTTTTGATTAAAGTGAAAGAGGAGAGTGAAAAAGTTGGCTTAAAATTCAACATTCAAAAAACTAAGATCATGGCATCTGGTCCCATTACTTCATGGCAAATAGTGGGGAAAGAGTGGAACAGTGGATGACTTTATTTTTTGGGGATCCAAAATCACTGCAGATGGTGATTGCAGCCATGAAATAAAAAAATGCTTACTCCTTGGAAGGAAATTATGACCAGCGTAGACAGCATATTAAAAAGCAGAGACATCACTTTGTCAGCAAAGGTCCATCTAGTAAAGGCTATGGTTTTTCCAGTAGCCATGAATGGGTGTGAGAGTTGGACTATAAAGAAAGTTGAGTGCTGAGGAATTGATGGTTTTGAAGTTTGGTGTTGGAGAAGACTTGAGAGTCCCTTGGACTGCAAGGAGATCCAACCAGTCCATCCTAAAGGAGATCAGTCCTGGGTGTTCATTGGAAGGACTGATGTTGAAGCTGGAACTCCAATAGTTTGGCCTCCTGATGTGAAGAGCTGACTCATTTGAAGAGACCCTGATGCTGGGAAAGATTGAAGGCGGGTGGAGAAGGGGATGACAGAGGATGAGATTGTTGAATGACATCACTGACTCCATGGAGATGAGTTTGAGTAGACTCCAGGAACTGGTGATAGACAGCAAGGCCAGGTGTGCTGTGGTCCATGGGGTCACGAAGAGTTGGACATGACTGAGATACTGGACTGAACTGATAATATTGATCTATACTGATATAAAAATTAAAATATAGTAATTTGAAGATGCTATTGTGAAATATTTTTTATATTTATATCCTTGAAATTAAATAGTAATAATATGTTTGTAAACTAACCAGGTACTTCTTTGGAATACTGTATCATTAAAGGTATATGCCTTTTCTCATTTAATGAATGTAACATTTATCCAACTGAATAAATTGCTACCTATTTAGAAAAACTAAGTGGTGTTGTACAAAGGCCTAATGTGATTGTATCACTATTAATATTTTTAGCTTCAGAGAATGATTTTGACAGATTAGAGGAGTAAATTCATAAAATAGAATGAGTATCATGATCCAAATGAAATCTAATCACTTAAAGTAAAATTATACTCTGCCTTTGGAAGAAAGAGTTCAATTTGAATGCAATGTTCTTATGAAAGTTAAATTGCTTTGAGGATAATTTGTGCATTTATATTTTCAGTGTGTTACTGAACTAGTAGAAAACAAAACCAGTTTTCAGTCACAGGACCAGATGAACTACATATCTTCAAATTATTGATCTTTGAAAAAATAGAATTGTGTACAATAAATTGATCTTTTGTTCATCTTTTATTAAATAACTCACTTTATCATTGATATATGATTTTGCCTCTTAAATTTCTGGTTTTAAACTAGTAGGCATTTAAAAAAATAGAGAAGTGAACCTCAGCATTGTCTCTTTATATTATCTTTGCTCTTGTTATGTCACCTAGACTCTTCCTACTTCAGCAAGTTAATACAATGAGATAATGTAGACTTGTTATCTCATTACTTGTTAAAATAGTATAAGTAAAGTAGCTTAGTTTACAAATGTTTCCTGATTCACTATTAGAATATTCAAAAGGAAATAAAGTCATCTCACCATTGGCATAGATAAGGATAGAAATCAACGTTCTAAACTGACAGTTCACAGATGCTCAAGTTATTATTAACATATTCTGCTGCATACATATTTATATTTAATAAAGGAAGAATTTTAGGTTGAGAAGAGCAATGAGGCCAAACCACATGAGAGCAAAGATTTAAAAGTGCTAAACCACTGGTAGTCTATCTTGAAATGTAGACAAAGTGAAAATGGAGGGCAGGTCAAGGTTTCTGCCTTGCTCTATCACGAGTAAAATTAAGCTATGTAACACTGTGTATGGGAACTGGAGATGATGAATTGATCTTCTGTGCAGAGTATTTTTCCCACTAGTCAAGCCAAGTAATGAATGCTAGGAAAAGATAAAGAAATCTTTTAAATCTTTTAAAGTCTTCATTCTTTGTTTCTCTGTCTTTAGGTGATCAGTCAGAAGGGGTAAGAGTTAACAGTGGATGCCTAACCCAGACTTTGGCTGATTATTAGATAATTGCACAGTTAACCACATCATCTCCATAAAACTCAGGCATATCCTAACTCTGTTTTCAAGTCTATAATATGGTGCATTTTGCTTACTTGCATGCATGCTTAGTCACTCAGTCATGTCTAACTCTTTGTGACCCTATGGACTGTAACCTGCCAGGCTCCTCCGTCCATGGAATTCTCCAGGCAAGAATACTGAAGTGGGTAGCCATTCCCTTCTCCAGGGTATTTTCCCAATCCAGGGATTGAACTGAGTCTCCTGCATTGCAGGCAGTTCTTTACCATCTGAACCACCAGGGAAGCCAAATGTGTATGCCGAAATATCAATTCCACAGTTACAAGGAAGCACTGAAAAATCTTAAGCATTGCTTTTCCTGGGTCAAGTGACAGCAGGTCCAAATGATCACCTTTTAGCATCTTCATTCCAAGTCATGCTGTGTGTTCAATCCAAAAATGCTTGGTTTTGTATCCATTCTATGTTGCCAGCATTCTTTTCATTTTGGGAGACAGATTGATACCTTGCTTAGAAATGACCAAAGTGGATACCATTTGTTACAATGAAGAGCTACTTCAAGAACAACTTTTACTGAGTGTGAGGTGGAATTATAATATCAAATTGAGAAGCGCTACTAGTAGGCCCATGGGGTAATGTTTTTCTTTACAAAATTATTGTTTTCAATTTTTGTAAGCTCTGCCCTAAAGAAAAAATGTTGTAAATGACATGTAGCTGAATTTGTGTATTTTGTAAATTAAAATGGCAGACAATAACTGTAAATCAAATTAAGAAAGAGGCTATATAACAAATAGTTCCAGAAATCCAAGAACTGATATTTTTACCTATTAAACAATGATACACAGGTCATCTAGAAAATACATACGACATCTGCAGAAAATATTAAAATCACTTGATCAGTCTTTTTAAAGAAATTTTGTTAGTGATCTAATTGACATTCATGGTTACATTTGGTAGTCTGTGTGACGCTGACTCTATAATGGCTAATCATCTTATAAAATACAAGTAATTGTTTAAATAGGCAAATAAGGCAGTAAAACACACAGTAGCAACTCTAATCTAACCAACACAATCTTAGGGTCAAATTTCATTCAAGCTTAGTAAAGCATTTTAATTAAAAATTGTCATAACACCTTTTTCTGCTACATATGGAGAAGTTCATATGTAAATTTACTTGTTTAAAAAAGTATACATGTGTGAAAGAGGGAGGAGGGCATGGCAGTCCATTCCACTATTCTTTCCTGGAGAATCCCATTGTCAGTGGAGCTTGGCAGGCTACAGTCCATAGGGTCCTAAAGAGTCAAACATGACTGAAGTGACTGAGCGCACACACACACACACACACACACACACACATGAAGGAGGAAACATATTATACTTAATGACTTTTTAGGAAGTATATTTAAACTACTTTCAAATATATAGTTAAGAACAGAATTATTCAAGGTATATCCTATACCCTGCTCTTCAATACTTATTCTCTTGGAGCTTGGATTAGTTGTGAACTAGGTTGGTGATTAGTTTACTGTTATGATATGCTGCTGAGCCCAATTCCAGGAACTACCTTCTATAAACTATACAAAAATAAATTTAAAAAATTAAAATTTTAAAAAGCATGTTCAGTGAGATTGTTGGGCATCTTTCATAATTCCACCCTGTTTAATGTAATTCAAAGCAATGCACTTAATCATCTATACTTATAGATTACCCAGCTGTGAGGCCTAACATAGTATTTTTATAATGTGAATAATTTATTCTTGTTTAATGTGAATAATTACTTTTATCGACACACCCTTTGTATTCATAACATACCAAGGCTTGTTATGTTGTTGTTGTTCTTTTGCATTGAATATATGAAAAGAAAGGGAAGTTTTTAAGACTGAGGATAAAGGATGTGATTGATGCTAAGGAAGTAGGAGACAAAAGGAAGAAGAATTTTTTTGTTTGTAGGCAAACTTGTTATTTATTTTTCTTGGGAAAAATCAGATCAATTAGAGAGTAAAGAAGCACAAATGATTTAAACAAAGATTTGATAACTTTCAGTAGGTCAGTTGAGAATTATATTCTAAATATGGTGGAGAATTTTTTTTTATTTCCAGAATAGCATTTGTTTTCCAAGAAGAATAAGGAACAAGTATTAGAGGAGGTCCAGGAAAGTTAAAGGGACTTGAAGGATGTAATATGACAACTGCTGAAGATTTGAGATATTCCAGATGGGGCGGTAAGGTGCCCAAAGACAGAACATATCAAAGAGAAACATTCCTGCTAGTTTATTCCTGTAAATCCCAGAAGGTCCACTAATGTGGGAGAAAGCAGGCCCCATGTTATTAATAAGCTTAAAAACAGATTTAAATTGATCTCCTTTAGGTTATCTGACTTATTTTATATTCTATTCTCTCCCTTGTGTTTAGTTTCACTGGGATTTAATCAGATTACCTTAAAATCTTACGAACCAACATTAAAATTTAGCATGAAAATAGCAGAAGATGAGAGTTTTCTGAGTAGGTTATTTCAGGTAAAGTGCCACAATTAAAGTGATGAAGATTCCTGAAGGACAGAGAGAACTGGGGAAGACTCACACTTGACACAAGAAAAGCTGAGTAGACAGAAGAGCTAGTCAGAAGCAAGGAGCTGGGGATAAAAGGTTGGTAACAACTCCCTTAGGAATTGCAAGCTGAAAATCCAAGGTTTAATACAAGCTTCTTTCATTAGTGTAAGTGTTTCTGCACAAATAACTTGTCCTTGCAATTCAGTTTAATCTTTGAAATTGGAGGAGCAAAAACCTGCTAGGTCATAGTGCTATCACTCCAGTGCAAAATAGAAGCACTGGTTCTCACACAGAGATTTCACAAATTAACATCGAGATGGAAAATCTGAAACTATAAGAACACTTAGAGTGTGCAGTGTTTTCTCTGGATTTTTGTTGTAATTAAGATTTTGGGACATAGAATTTTTTCATAAAAGCTGAGACTGAACATGTGTTTGAGGGCTTTAAGGCAAGATAGTAGAAATGGTAAGCAACATCAAGGTGTAAGGACTAAAAGAGAAGAGACTGACTTATTTACTCTGTAACTTTGGTAATAATGCTTAATCCTTCTCTGCTAGAGTTGCAATTATAAATAGCAGTAGAATGCTATTTTAAATCATTGCTATGGAGAGCATTAAGCTATAAACTGCATTTTAAACTACTCCTTAAGTTTACTTGGTTCAGATAAATCCAGATGGTGTAATTTATTTTCTTTCATATACAGTGAAAAGCAATAGTAACTGATAAAAATAAAATGATTGATAGGCATATTGAGATAAGCAGATCCAAAATGCTCTGATCTTATGGTGGCTTTTGTTTGTTGTTTTACAGTCAGGGGAAAAAAAAAAAAAAGCCAGAGTTTTAAATCACTAACAACAAAGCACTCAGCTCTCAAACTGCATAAACATTACAGAAGTGTGCAGATATGAATTATCTGAAAATCGTTTCTATGCTTTGGACTGTAAAACAATGTGACATTCATAAATAATTTTACCCTCAGTGTTGTTCTGTCTTTGAAATTTAAGTTGTAGAATGTCTTTTCATTTATAATTTCAAATCACATTTATTTCACTTACCTATTCACTTAACTGACAGTGATAATATGCCCGTAAAATATCATTGTTTGATCATGTGTATTAGACAGATGGTTTTTTTTTTCCATTTCCTTTTTCTGTAGGCTAGTGATCTGTCTAGGGAGGCACCTATGCTGGGAATGGCAGTAAGTAGGCACTCTAGCAAATGATGGGGAGCCAGAGGAAGCAAGAGATGGTTTAAGTGGTCAATCAACTTAATATGTAGGTTTTTGAGACAGGGAAGCAAACCAACCATGATTTGGGTACATGTATTGAATGTATATAAGCTTAACTGGGAAATATGTTTTGATGATTTATATACTACTTTGTTTTCTTTTCAGGGCAAATTAACTACTATCCTATTGAAGTTTCTGAAGATTTCCCCTCAGGAGAAGTAGTGTTGTCTCTGTAACCTACTCTTTGAATGGTATATTGAAGAGAACAAAAACACTCAAAGTTTTTATGTGTTAACCCAGAAAATGATGTAAAATGAAAATGTTCATGTGTGCATGCTTAGTTGATCAGTCCTGTTCAACTCTGTGCTACCCCATGGACTGTAGCCCTTCAGGTTCCTCTGTTCATGGGATTCTCCAGGCAAGAATACTGGAGTGAGTAGCCATCCCTTCTCCAGGGAATCTTCCTGACCCAGGGATTGAACTCTGGTCTCCTGCATTACAGACAGATTCTTTACTATCCGAACCACTAGGGAAGCTTGTTTAAATAAAAATGTATGCAAATCTCTAAAGCCATCACCTTTTAGTTTTCTCAGTGACTGAATAATATGAATCTAAGTAGCAAGATTGCAGAGAAGACCATATAAGAGAACCATTCACCATCCTTCCTGTCGTGAGAGGTGTGCAAGCAACAGGGAATTTTAACTTTAGAGAAATAGCAATTGCTAACTCAGTTAGGCAAAGCATTATAATTACAAATGGAATAAGTGTTTTTGAGCAAAGTCTGGAGACTAATTGTAGTTTAAGTGATTAAGGTCTGCAAACAGCAGCTCTAGTTGAATACCAAAGAACAAGCTTAAGCTGTGCTCAGCCTGAGAAGGGCTGTTAGTAATTTATTAGTCTTTCATCCTCATGGAGAAAATGATCTACATTTTAAGTATTCTAGTTGGATTCCAATAGCTGCAATGTACAAAATAGGTATGCACACTTAAATTTATTTTGCAATCATTGCTTAACTTTTTTTTTAAGTTAGGTTCAAGTCTCTCTTTTAATCTACTAAGATTTCTGTCTAAAAAGATTTTTATATTTATTTACTATTTGCATAAGGTTGTTCAGGTGAAGTGTCTTGCAGTCTCACCGAGGACCTAGCTGCTTTTATTGTCTTCTCCTCTTAAGAATTATTATCTATCTGATGACACTTGCATCAGAAATCAGAATTTCAGTGCTTTCCCTTGAAACACTGGGATTTTCCGGGAGGGATCTTCCACCTGCTTTAATTTAGTGAGCTTGAAGTACTGCATTGGTAGGAATTTTCTTCTCTATACCACGTCAACAATAAACCTGGAATGGAAATGGACAGATTTACCAAATTTGTTTCATACATACTTTGGGATAAATATATGCATACACACATATGCTTAGTCACACAGTTGTGTCTAACTCTTTGAGACTTCATGGACTGCAGCCTACCAGGCTCCTCTGTCCATGGGATTCTCCAAGCAAGAATACTGGCGTGAGTTACCATGCCCTCCTCCAGAGGATCTTTCCAACACAAGGATCGAACCCAAGGTATCTTGCATTGCAGGTGGATTCTTTACCATCTAAGCCATCAGGGAAGCTCATATATATACATATATACTAAATGTATTTATCTAAAATTAAAATCTATCTGGACTTCTTATATTTTATTTCATAAATATAAGGAAAAACACAAATTAAAAATAAGGGCTTGATCAATCCTCTTTGTTGAAAATAAGGAAGAGATCTCTCTTCTGTTCCTTCTCTTCCATTATTTTCCTTAGAAAATTGTAAGCACTTTCTTATCTCTTTGAAATGTATATAATTTATTCTAAAGATTCAAAAGTTCTTTCTAGCTGGCCTTTCATCACTTTGGTGACCCAGTAAAGTATTTCTTAAGAACCTGGGAGCCATTTCTTTGAAATGAAGAGAGATGGTACCACTCATCTCCTAGTTCTGTGGGAGGCTAGGAGCCCAAAATCAGTGAACATCTTGCTCCAAGTCTCAAAACTGCCTCCAGCATAAACAAAAGACAATTGTTTCTTTGTTTTTGTCTCCTCTCTCTCTTTCTTTCTTTCTTTTTTTTTTTTTTTTTTTTGACTCTTCTGGATAAAGCCAACAAGTTAACACAGATTGTCACCTAAATTGCCAGGTGAATTTTAAGGTCAATTATATATCTTCAAGTTCTGTAGTCTGAGGACTAGTTAAGGGAAATACCAACAACTAACCTAGAAACAGCATGGCCAGATTTACCAAAATTGTCCCAAATGTGGTAAGGAACATACTGATACTCAAAACATTTTTAGAAAAAAAATATGTTTCTCGGAAATTTGTTTTTCTTGTTTAGTATTAATTGTTAAGATAAGTTTACGTTCAGATGGGTGCTGTGTGCTAAGTTGCTTCAGTTGAGTCTGACTCTTTGTGACCCTGTGGACTGCAGCCCACCAGGCACCTTTGTCCATGGGATTTCCCCGACAAGAATACTGGAGTGGGTTACCATGCTTTCCTCCAGGGGATCTTCCTGATAGGGATCAAACCAGAGTCTCTTATGTCTCCTGCATTGGCAAGTGGGTGCTTCACCACCAGTGCTTCCTGGGAAGACTGTTCAAGTAGGTGATTGTAGTTTATTCTTTTCTACTGTAAGATAAGTTCCATTGAATAAATAAGCCTCTTTTTTATACACTATATTCATGATAGTTGAGATGTTATTTTGAACTACCGATTAATTTGTTTATATTTTAAATATTTTAATATAAACCATAAAACATGATGCTATAATTAAATATTATTAGGCATTAGTTCTAGCAATACTGATTCATAGATTCAATTCAATGTAAATAAAATTATGTAAATATTTACCCATGGTAATCAATCAACTAATTCTAATTCAAAAATAGCCAAGATAATCCTAAAACAAATGAAGTTGAACAATTTACCCCATCAAGTCACATGATTTGTTATAAGGTTTAACATGAATAGTGTGAAATTAAACTATTAATGTGAAAATAGAAACAAAGCAATTAAACTTAATAGGGAACCCAAAACAGATTAAGGCTTATATGAAAATATATTATACAACCAATTTGCTTCTCAGACTCTTGGAAAAACAGTGACTACTCACTAAACAACATTGAGGAAAATTTTTGTTGGAATGAAACAATGAAAATATTTTCTTTGAGTGTTTTCACATTTCAACTTAGTTGGGTTTATTACTGAATGACAATCATGCCTTGGAAGTTCAAGAGAGCAAGTTGCTCAGGAGAGATCTAAAGACTCCTCTTCCTTGGATCCTTTGGCACAAGTTCCAAAGGTAATAGACCTAGAAGTCTTTATTTCTAGCCAAGGATAATTTCCTTATATTCCAGAGAAAAGTTCTCTATTTTTATCCCCTGAGTTTAAAAGGGAGGGATCTGACAACTGCTCTATATAAGGTCTGACCCTCATAATATTAGGGTCCCTCACCTGTGGTGTAAACCTCACTGCACATGTTAAGTTCATCTGAAGCTTGAAACATCACTCTGTGGGGGACTTTGTGTGGGGACAAGTGCTGCTATGATGATCTGGAACTAAGTGGTGTGATGTGTGTGTGTGTGTGTGTGTGTGTGTGTGTGTGTGTGTGTGTTTAACTGTAGCAAGATAACTTGTTAACTTGTCAGGGGATAGTATCTTAAATCCTTCATGGTTTTGAACTCTTTATTTGGCTGGAAAAAAAACAAAACAAACAGTAGAGCTCTAGCTCATTTTGTATACAAAATAATTTCAAGGTGGTACGACTTAGATATAAAAACAAATCTCTAAAGTTCTAGAATATATGGATTTTATAACAACGTCATGAAGGAATTTCCTAAAGTTTGGTTTTCATGAGAGTCTAACAAAACTCCTGAAATGAATAGTGTCATTAAAACTTTGCATGGTGTTATTTTGGAAAGCTCATCTGCAATTTTTTTAAACTGAAACTCCTACAGTAATTTTCAGATAACCAACTGGAATTATAAAATAATATTTTTAAAATTTGAACAATTTGTTTTAAAAATATTTGCTAGTTTCACACACAAGATTAAATAACAGACTTATTTGCTATTATAAAATATTATTTGAATATTCCATTGTGTGGAATATTCCACTGTATAACTCATAAATAATATAAAAATAATTCTATAAGTTCAGATCCCAACAAGATGAAGACTATTAATATAAATGGCCTTGTTTAGAAAGCATCATCTATGAGTAGAGAAGAGGTAATGGGGAAAAAAATTGAGGACCTTCATCATTAGAGTTAGGTGTTTCTAGTTCAAGAAGTAAGGCACTTCATTTAAGTAGATAATTAAAATTGAAAATTTAACTAAAGGAGGAAAAAGTAAAATGCATAGATTAACAAAACTGGAGGGTTAAAATTTCTGGGGATTGATATGTGAGCAATTTTGATCAATATTTATTATTCAACCAGTACTGATTGTCAGGCACTATTCTAGCACTGAGAATAGAGCAGTGAACCAAGAGCATATGCATTTCTGCTTTTTCAGGGCTTAAAACTCTAGTGTGTGGAGACAGATGCTAAAATATAAAAAAGGGAATTATAGTGATATAAAAATAGACCTAAAGTTCTAAAAATAGACCAAAATCTAAAATGGATAGATCAAGTAACAGCAAATAAGTCTGTTACTTAACCTTATGGATTAAACTAGCAAATATTTTTTACACATATTGTTTAAAACAGTTTAAAGGTTGAGGAGATGGGGTGTGAGAATTGGAGCAAAACATTATTGCTTTTTATTTTTATCTGCATCTGTAGTATTAGATTCTTATTATCATGCACAAATATTTTAAGTTTTTAAGGAAAACAGAAAAGTGAATGATTCAGCAAAAGATGGGGAAAGAAACACTGAGAAAGATACCAAGAGCTCACTTGAACGTATTATCATGGAAACGAAGGTAGAGGAATTCTTTCTAGAGAAGGAAGTGATTTTCTGCCTAGTTCTTCTATATTGATTGCTTTGTTAGGAATACCATTCTGTGTTTATAAGCCCTATGGTATTCATGTTGTAATAATGCCGAAATGTCAAATTATTTCAAAGCTTCCTCCACCTCAGAATGACCCTTCTCTAAACTCCCTGTCTTATTTCCTAGGCTGCAATTAAACTTTTGGACTAAGTTCTTTTAGAGCCAAATCTCTCTTCTTTCATAGATAAGTCAGTCAAAAATTTAATTTCTTTACTTTAGGATAATGAGTGATGTGGCAAAGTGTATGTGTGCTTATTAATGGAAAAAGATCTAATACTAAAACAACTGAAAGTCACATAAGACCAGGTTTTAAAATAAAAATAAATGTAATTTATCTGATATAAATGTCATCTTGAAATTCTTGAATGTGGCAATATGAGGCAATATTCAAGTTTTGTTTTCCTATAGTGTTTGTGACATTCTTTACTAAATTCATATAGAAAAGCATGAAGTGTTAATGTAAGAAAGTATATATTGTTGTAAAAAAAATTCAGTCAAAAGGGTAAGAATTAAAATATATCCAACTGTTGTATCTGGATAAAAGCACGAAAAGTGTCTCTAAGGCACGGATATAAGTAACAATAATTCTCATTTATTAAGAGCTTACCATGTGTCATGTGCTCATAGAAAGCATTTGCATAACTAGAATTCCATTCTACATCCCCAAGGAGTTAGTATCCTTAAACTCAATTTACAGATAAAGAAGCTGAAGTACTTTAGTTAAGGGTCATTTATCTTGCAGAAGTCACAAAACTATTAAATAATGGAACCAAGTTTTAAACCAGGTCATCAGGCTTCAGAGGCCTCACAGTTAACTGCTACATAAGCTGCCTCTCAAATGAAGATTTATCCTCTGGTGTAGTCTAGTCAACAGATAGTTCTTGATTTACAAGGGTTTGACATGATTTTTCAGCTTCATGATGATGTGAAACCAACACACATTCAATAGAAACAGTACTTGGAATTTTGAATTTTGATCTGCTCCTGGGCTAGCTCTCTGCAAGAAGTCTCTCATGAAGTTCAACAGGGCAGGGGGATGCTGCTCGTAGTCAGTCACATGATCATGATGGGAATAAGCAGTATACTAACAACCGTTCTGTTTTTTATTTTCAGTGCAGTAGTCAATGAATTATATGAACACTGTATTACAAAATAAGCTTTGTGTTAGGTGATTTTTGCTCAATAGGAGGCTAATATAAGTGTTCTGAGCACATTAAAGTAGGCTGAGTAGGCTAAAATGTGTAGTGTTGAGGTATTAAATGCATTTTTGACTTACAGTATTTACAACTTACAGTGTATTTATCAGGATGGAACACCATCATAAACAGAGGAAAATCTATGCAGCTGGATACTCTGGAGCAGTGCCTCAGAAACTTTAATTGCCATATGAGTTACTTTGGTATCTCGCTAAAATTGTCGTTCTGGAGTTTAGTATGTGAGGTAGATCCTGAGCTTTCAAGTTTCTAACAGTTCTGCAGTTGTTACCAGTGTCGTTTGTCCAGCTCCAGCCTTTCTCAGTCAAGGTTCCTCAAGAGAATGTAGACCTACAGAGAAGAATTTTAATGGCTGTTTTCTAAAGTCTCCCAAGGACAATATATAGCTAGCAACTTCTGGATGCATAGAATATAATTCACTATACACAATGGAAGCATCAGGGAACCATGACTGAGGGAGAATTCATTACTAATTCTACTGTAACAGAATTCTGACAGTGTTCCTAACACATGGCGTGAGAATGGTAAAATAAAAAGGGAGACTAGATTAAGGTAAGTGGCCTAAGATTTTGAAACCATTGTGTTATGGCTGTTTGGGTGGAAGGGAAGAATCCTCATTAATTACCTATGAATATGTCATTGATAAACTAAGATTCAACTGTATTTCCTATCTAGAAGAACAATATATATATATATATGGCATCTAATTTTGTGCTTAAGAACAAAGATTCTTAAGATCTTTGATTCTTAAAGATCTTAAGATTCTTTAGATCTGTTCTAAAAGATTTAAATATATTAACCTTATAATCTTTCCAACTGTAAGTACAAAATATGATCTAAAACCTGGAAATAAGCAATAGATTACTAGGTGAAATTGAACCCTTTACAACTTTTTCATTGGACTATTTTACAACTTTTTAGCAGCAGGGTTGTCTTGACTATTTTGTTCCGGTAAAGGGCCAAAAGTTATGCCTTCTATTCCAATTGAACATTAACAACTTTTGTACCCAACTCAATGTTCTTATTTTCTATAAATAACCTAGCTTCTCCAATGCTCTTTAAAAGAGTCACAATAATTTACCTGTGACCTTATTAGTTAATGATTCAAACAAAATCTTGGATGCAAGTTGATTTTATATTTTTAGGAGAGTCATATTTTTAAACTTTTGAAACTTATGCTTTAACAGTTTTGGAAATAATCTGGGAAAATGCCCAAGTAGACTTCCCTAAAATATTCAAGGAAACTGCATGGTTAAAGAAATGCACTTGTCAAGAAAAGTTCAGGGTCTAAGACTTTAGCCTACAAGTTAAAAAGTTAGCCAACCAGTTTTCACTGATGTTAGCAGAAGATATGAAACTCCTGGACAGAGCAAAGGGCTTTATTACAGCATAGCAGGCAGTACAACTTCCGGTTTTCAAAATCTCCCTTGCACCTTCATGTGGGATGACGCAGAGATGAGCCTACGTGAATTTTGCACACTCAGCGTATTTGTAACACAGCTAAGGAACTCTAATCTTTTCAAGTGGTTCCTAGTAAACCTATCCAGAAGGAGCTATTATCTTCCTTCTCCACAGTAAACAAATCTGTTCCCTGGCCTGGAGTGAGGAACACACGGTAGCTTCCAAGGTCACAGGCTCTACAAACATCCTTGAAGTATTAATCTAGACAAGAAGTTGTTGCCTCTGTTTAGAGAACTTTGAGATAGGCATGGAGAATTTTCTCTCAGCAAGTGCCTAATGGACTGTTTAGCCCAGGCTGGTTTTATTTCCTCCCTTCCTTCCTTTCTTCCTTCCCTCCCTCCTTCCCGCCCCCACTTCTCCCTCCCTCACTTTCTTACCCCCTTCCTATCTTTCTTGGCTCACAGAGACCTAGAGTAAATGTCAAGAAGTGATAGTACTTGAACTTTGTCCCCTCCTTCCCCTGCTTTTGGAGTTCTTGCTCTTTCTGTTTGTTTGTTTGCTTGCTTCTATTATGATTTATTACAGGATACTGGCTTTTTTGTTTTTTTGATTCACATGGCTGATAGCTTCTCATCTATGGTAGGAATTTAGTTTAGCAGTGTTTAGTTTAATGATATGAACGTTGGTGATCTCTGTAAACAAATAATTGAGAAGAACTCTCTGTAGGGTGAGAGATGACAGAGAATCTAGTTAGTCTTTTTTGTTTGTTTATTTATCAGCTCAAATCAATTAATAGTTTTCTGTGAGCTAGGAATGAAAGCAGGCCTTGAGATTTGGAATGGACAGTCATTGTGTTTTTATATTTTCTTCTGACCTGTGGATGATTTTGTAGAACTGAAAATATAAACTCCCTATGTGTCTGTGAGTTTGTATGTTCATACTTGAGAGAAGTTTTTCCCTTTTATGTAAGAATGAGATTATTTCCTACTCTAAAATCTCTTGCGTAAAAGGAGATCTCTTTTTAATGACTTACAGGTATTAACAAGTGCTTAAGTAAATAAAATATTCTCCAATTCTCTGAGAATTAAAAAAAGTGAATCTTAATACTTTAAACATATAGAACTTTAAGGCAATACAATCCTTAGAGAAATTTCTGGATTAAAAAATATTTTCAAAGTCTACATTCATAGTTTAGACAAATCTTTAGACTGGTATAATAATTTTGTGTGTTTTGAAAAATATTAAACAGTTATGTGTCTTTTTCTTGAGGATAGTGCACGGGTACACTGTATTTATTTATTTATCTTTAATACATTTGTGTTATGTGTATTTTAAATGGGACTTCCCTGGTAGCTCAGTCAAGAGACTAGTTAAACTGAATTATTGCTTATACTTGTTATATGATCAAGTAAGGTAACATGAATTATAATAATATAATAATGAGAGCAGAAGTTTTTACATTACTATTTTTCTTTCTTTTTCATCTTAAACTATTTCCAAAATATTTAGGTAACTTAAAACTTTGGATTGCTAAGTTGAGTTAATTCATTATGTAATAATAATTTATTATTAAATTGAGTCAGTTTTCACTTTAAAAAAAGTATAAAAGAGATGTGTGTGACTATAGATATTTGTGTTAATGCATTTTTAAGTTTTTCTAACCTGCTAAAACATTTGATTGTGGCAGTTTGGAGCTTTCTACCTTATAGCTTTATCTGTCACTTAGGAGTAAGCTACTCTGATTAAAAATTCATATGGGTAGTTTAGATTATGGGCTTCTCTGGTGGCTCAGACAGTAAAGTATCCGCCTACAATGTGGGAGACCTGGGTTTGATCCTTGGGTTGGAAAGATCCCCTGGAGGAGGGCACGGCAACCCACTCCAGTATTCTTGCCTAGAGAATTCCCATGGACAGAGGAGCCTGAGGTTCCACAGTCCATGGGGTCTCAAAGAGCTGGAGATGACTGCGTGACTGGGCACACACACAGTTTAGATTTTACTCAGAGCAATATTGACAAAGAAACAGAACAGGCATGTAAGACAACAGGAAGAGTTTTAATTTTTTCAAGGGCAAGGTAAACAGTTTTGTTCTAAAGTATAGATATAGGTTGTCTCAGAATATGTAAGAGTATAATGAAAGATAAAACCTAAGGAAGTATAGCAAATTATAAAAGATTATGAGTGGGGAGAGAATATTATTTGCCTTAAGGAAATGACAACCCACTCCAGTATGCTTGCCTGGAGAATCCCATGGACAGAGGAGCCTGGCGGATTACAGTCCATGAGGTCACAAAGAGTCAGAGGTGACTTCGCCTGTGTGTACTGAACCAAACTGAAAAACGTATTAGTTTCGATTACTATTGTAACAAATCACCACAAACTTAGCGGCTTGAAAACACCCCAAATTTATATAATATTGGAAGTCGGAAATTCAAGTTGAATCTCACTTAACTGAAGTAAAGATGTCAGCAAGGCAGTGTGCCTACCAAGGTCTTTAGGGAAAACTCTGTTAACTTGCATTTTCTGATTTCTAAAGACTATACCTGTAGGAGACAGGAAGAATAAAAGAAAAGCAGGCCCTGGCAAGGGCCGCAAAAGAAATTTATCATTATTGATAAACTGGATGTTATAAGGCATGAGACTCTTGGAACAAGTCCAGAAGGAACAGTTCATAAACTAGAAAACAAGATATGATCCTGGGGTTGGAAAACTGACCCCAGACTGTTTCTCAACTGGCATCACAGAGTCACATGTTTTACATATCTGGTGGAAAATCTATAGATAATAATACTAGTCTTAGTTACTGATTTGTTATTGATTACTGTTTCCTAATTACTCAATGGTTAATGATCATTTTGTTATTTGGCCCTGAAGACCACATGAGTTATAGTTTAACTCCCCGCATATTCTTTCATTCACGGCTGAAAGTATAATAAAGCTGGCTTGGATTCAGTTTCGGCACCTTCACCTTGGGGCGGTGCTGGTCCCCTGATCCTCGCTTCTCTCTGAATTCTTGTGTCTCGTTTCTCATTCTATCGCCATTATCGCGCTTTCGGAAACTCTGCTTGTCGAGCTGGTCTTGACATATACCCATTCCTTGGCTCAGGGGCTCCTCGAATCCATCAATCATATCACTAAGGTCTCTGCTTCTGTAGTCCCATCTCTCCACATCCTGGAAACTCACTTGTGTCAGGCATAAGCTAAAAGATCCATAGGGCTCATCGTTTGTCATTCCTTGCTCAGGGGTCAATGTCCTGAGCTTCCAATCATTCAAATTCTAAAAATACTTTTGAAAAAAAAAATGTCGGGTTTAGTTGTTTCACATGGGAGTCTGGAAATACCGTTAGCATTGCTTTTAGTAGTCTATTTTATATGGGTATATGACGAAGTACTTTATCTTTCTTTTTAAATTATCTCTAACCCACTATTTAGGAAGTTTTGCTTTTGTACACCAAAATGAACCATTCTAAAGTAATATCTGATTCTCTTTGCCTCTTCAAAAATCAAAAGCAAATATTTTTTGGCTGAGTCTTCTCATAAAAGTGAGTGCTATACAAATCTGTCCTCTGTCTTACCAGGATAAAATTGGACAAATCAGTGCAGCCAAAGCTGTATTTGGACTGTTACATTTGAGACAAATTTCATCTAATCAGATATGACAAACATGTATTTAGGAATAGGGGTTTACTTAATATTTGGAGACAAATTCTGTAATATTCTTCCAAGAAATCTGACCTGCTACCTGGATTTCCAAGTCAGTGCCACACTTTTAAAATTCACAGGTAAATTTCTTAGTAAGAAATGCATTATCTGGTAATCTAAGGACTTTAACACATCTTAGGGAATCTCAACTAAGGAAATTTAGCCAAATATATAGATGTAACAGTTGAAATCTGACGATAAGTGTGTCTTGGGCTTGAATCTCACCTTCACCAATAAAGAAGTAGTTATGTAATTTGAGGAGTCAATCTAGGATTTCTTTTTAAACCTAATACACATAGGTTAATAACTGACATTATTAGCTGCAAAACTTTTCAAGTCTGACTTACAGAACTGAAGACAGCTTATTGAATTAAGTAACGCTCTTGTTTTATCTGTATAAATAGTCTAAATCTAATAAGGTCAGTTTTCTTTTTCTTTCTTTTTTTTTTTTTTGTGATCAAGAATAATTTTTTGCCATTGTGATCACAACAGGGGAAAACTGTGAGATCAAAAATATTCCCAACATGAATATAAGTAAAAAGATTACCAGTTATTCTTAGTGCCACTCTGAGTTTATTTACTAGTGATTACCAACCCTCTCAGCTTCCTAGGTTGGTACAGTGGCAAAGAACCTGCCTGCCAATGCAGGAAAATGCAAGAGACGCAGATTCAATCCCTGGTTTGGCAGGAATATCCCCTGCAGTAGGAAGTGGCATTCCACTTCAGTATTTCTTGCCTGGAAAATTCTTTGGACAGAGGACCCTGGCAGGCTACTGTTCATAGGGTGGGAAAAAGTTGGACACAACTGAGCACACACATACACAGACACACACATACCAACCCTCTAGGGGCAGTGTTAAACTTACAGAATTTTGCCTGGTAGAGATGCAAATAATTTCTATACAGTAAAAGAGATAACCTGAACTATTGTGATTTATGGATTTGTTGGATGCTACCCAGTTTTATATTTTATTCAGAAATCTATCAATTTCATATATATCTTTATTTCTATTTCTACATATACGCTTACATTCTCTCTAGCTGTTCATAACATGTTACCACTTCCATTATTAAATACTGGGTTAAATATCAACTCTGTCAGAAGTTCATTTTATGTTTGTATAAGAGTAACACTTTACAAAGCTTTTCAAAATTACACACTTTCTATTAAAAAGTTTCTATTATTACCCTGGATTTAAAGGTGAATATACTCATATATTGTTAGGCTTTGTAACTATGTCAAGGTCACATGTACAGTACTGGATCAAGTAAGTTTTATTTATTTATTTTTTAATTTATTTATTTTAATTGGATGTTAATTGCTTTACAATACTGTGGCTGTTTTTGCCATACATTCACATCAGCTGAAGTATGTTTTAAATACAAGCATCTGGTGCTTTAGGATATAATCGTACTCTGCACACTACATGAATAAAATCAACTTAGAACAATAGACCCTATTTCATAATACCACCCTAGTGAAAAATTTTTGATCTTAAACAAGCATTTGCAAAATTTCTCCCATCCAAATGATTAGAATATTATACACTCAAACAGAATGCTTTCAGCCTAGCTTCTAATGAAACTCTGAAAGCTATTTGCAAAAGAAATTATGAAAGCATAAATCTCATTTGAGACTGAGTCTGGCACTTGACTTTACTTGATACTTTTTAGTATATTTTGTATATAAAGGCCTCTTCAAATAAAACATGTTTTTTGTACTAAACAATTTAATAAAAAGTGTCAATTGAATTGGAAACATGACTTTCTGCTACAACCAACAAAATTTGCACATTTTTATTATGTTAGAGTAGCATGCATCTTAGGTAGAGCATCAATATTACTTGTACTAAACATAAAATTTCCTATTTGGCATTACTTTGAATGAGGAATCATAATTATAAGATAAATAAATATTAACCTACTAAAATTATACCCCCAAATATTTATGGTGGTCCCACAAAAATATAATCATAATATATTTAAAATCAGACACTATAAATTTCTTCAAAGGAAAACTTCAGGAATTAATAGCACATTCTATCTAACAAAATTAATACTTATTAAGCTGTTTAAAAGTATTTGTTTTTTAAAAAATGAAATCACTTTCTCTTCTAGATGAATTGGTAGAATTTGGAGCTCTTGACAGCACCCGTACAGCCCACATTGCCAAAAGAGTGAACAAATACTGCATTGATTTGCTGAATGTACCCTGATGAAACAGCAATTTCTGAATGGCCTCTGCAGTATATATTCTTATTTGAAGTGAATGGAATATAGACTCTTCTTGTACTACATCAAAAGAATTAGTTTCTCAGGCTTAGCACAATGCAATTCTCTGAATCCTCCTCTTCACTTTACTGTTTTTATGTGCCTGTTTGTTTATAAGAATGTACTATCATTCACTCCAATTCATTAAAGAAATGCTTCAGTAGCATAGTTCTCTATAATTTTGAACATCATTTTAAAAAATCTATGCATGAGAAAACTAGATCTGTGCAACTTTTTATTCAGCTTTAATACTTTCTGTTGAGACATATACAAGATTTATTTCAGGGCTGATTATGCCAAAATATGATTAAGCTGCTATAAAAGTGTGTAAAAGCAACTACACTTTTTATTAAATAGGTTCTTTTTTGTATGAATATTGTTTGTTATGGGCTAACTGGGAAGATGTTTTGCTATTTTCATTATGGAAAAATTATATCCAACTGCTATCTGGCATTTCTTTGCAAAATGTAGCTCAAAATGGAAATATATGGTGCCAACTGTCATGCACACCAAGCCTTACCTGAATATTTTGATCAATTATAGACAATGAGGGACCAAAGTGCAACATACTGCTTTGGATATTCAGAGCATCACTCTGCATTGATCAATTATCTGCAGCACATTTGAACATTTACTGTTTTATAAAGAATTATCTCTGATCATGTATTTGTCATTTAATCAGCTTTATTATCTATCAGGTTTTCCA
Source organism: Cervus canadensis (assembly GCF_019320065.1). Classification (NCBI taxonomy): domain Eukaryota; kingdom Metazoa; phylum Chordata; class Mammalia; order Artiodactyla; family Cervidae; genus Cervus; species Cervus canadensis. Next base: position 45,226,846 of record NC_057394.1, on the reverse strand, counting down.
TACCTAATCTAATCTTACGTAAAACTATCTAAGTCAGATCTTAAAACAGTCCAAATATCTGTACATTCTGTGTCTGAAGCTCTGCACATTTACAGATAAAAAGCCCTTTAAATACAGTTGGTAAATTGTCAGTGGACTCACACTAACTACTTCAAAATGCAGTAGAGAGAGCTTGAAAAAAATCTTTGAATAAGGTGCAAATTAGAATGATGTGTCCATGTTACTTGCTAGCCTTTTGTTCCATTTTTTCTGTTGGTTGCTGACAGCCAACTACACAACCACCTTTAAACAAATCAAAAATGACTTGATTTTTGTCTCTCCTCTCTGTTTCCAATATCCTGTCTGGATTTGTCATTTCTTTCATGATCTCTGCTGATCCTGAGTAACTAATTTCCACATTAGCTCATCTGTGTTACAGGTTTGTCACATGTGTTTTTGTGTTTGCTAGATCCTTCTCTCCAGAAACATTCATCACATAAACTGTATAAAGAAAACAACAAAACAAAGCAAAAAGCTGGCCTTTATGCTTAATAAACTCACAGTCTAGAAAAGAATGTTATGTGTGTAAGTTATGTGCTATGAATACATATAAATACAAAGAACACAACTACAAAAGAAGGATTCTTATAGAAAAGAGGCTCATTAATTCAAAAAGGAAAAAAAAATGCTTAACATTATTTGTAAATTGAAAATTAAATGAGATAATACTCTGTTCAACACTATCAATAAATGTATATTAGATAATGAAATATTACTTATTACATTATTTAAAATTGAGAAAATTTGAACATAAATATCTATTACAAAATGTAGTAAAGTAATATATTTAGCACTTCATTCTAGAAGGCAACTCAGATATAAATATTTTAAAATGTTCATATTCTTCATGCCAGTAATTATAATTACATGAATATAACTTTAAGAAGTAATTAGATTCAGAAAAATATTAATGAACTATTATTTTTATTAAGCATCATTAAACTTACTAGGAAATTAGGAAATGACAAATCAAATATAATATTTCATTAAACATGATATGACAGTTATATGGGGCTATTATCTTAGAATAGACTTCTATACAAAATTTTAAATTATTTTTATAATAATTTTATCATATGTATGACAAAATGTGAGATATAAAAAAGTAGAATACAAAATTTTTAACAACATAATCTCAAGTACACAAATATGTATGTGACCCACACATATGTTCAGTTCAGTTCAGTTCAGTCACTCAGTCGTGTCCGACTCTTTGCAGTCCCATGGACTGTAGCCTACCAGGCTCCTCCGTCCATGGGATTTTCAAGGCAATAGTACTGGAGTGGGTTGCCATTTCCTTCTCCAGGGGATTTTCCCCACCCAGGGATCGAACCCTGGTCTCCCACATTGTAGACAGACGCTTTACCATCTGAACCACCAGGGAAGTCCTGGCACACATGTTAACAGCATTTATTAATTGCTAATATGATTGCAATTAATTTTCATTTCTTGTATTTTGATGTATTTCCCTAATTTTCTATATGGGATGGACATATACTATTTCTAAAGAAACAATTATTCTTAAACTTACTAAAGTGCATCTGAGAATACTGTGGCTGCTGAATTTTTGCTTTTTGCAATAAGTAAGTGGGATATTGGAAAGCAGACATGAAGGAGACGAAAGGAATAGCCTTAGGTGTACTGATCAATCTTCATCGTGAAACATTATTTCACATTATTTCTCTGAAGTCACCTTCCAGGTGACTGATAACATCCAGCTTGGGCTATGAGTGTGTGGGAAGGCTGGGTTTGTATCAGACTGGCCTCTTCAAAAAAGTTTCCACATTCAGAGCAGCTTTGGATAAATAGATAATATGGTATAAATTGTGATGTAATAGAATCCTAGTAGTGTTGAATTTTACCTGAGCTCGGTTGATTATGAAAAAGAGATAATATTAAGAGCATCCTACCTATGTTAATACTCCATCTCCCCTGTTGCAATCTTCTCTTTTCCATTCTTTGATAACTCTTTCAAAAAAGCCTCTCCTGATAAGCCCAGGTTTACTTTTTGCTTGACAGTATGTTAACAAAGGAACTATGACTTAAGGAGATAACTACAAAATGCTATATTTCTTCTTTTCAGCTATGTAATTTCAATATCTATTTGTCCAAAAATATATTTTCCCTTAGATATACTCGACTTACATTTTGAAGTTGGTTAAAACAATAACTGACAAATAGTGCATCATGTCTCCATAATGCATTATCAACAGACGAGTATATACATTTGGCATGCATGCAGATAGTTTTAAACAATGTCTAAATAGTACTTAATATATAAGTGGTATGTTATGTAAATAGTATGTAGTTCTGATACTTTCACAATTTTTTTTACTGAAGAAAAAAGGTGAAGAAACAAGTAGGTGATTCAACAAGTAGATTAGCTATTTAAATTTGTCAAAAATTAAAATTCAGGTTAATATTTTATGAAATTTACCTTTTCAATCACAAATATATATGATGATAAGAAAATTTAACCTACATGGGAAAATATTTGAGATAATTTTTAATTTCTAAGATATTTCTGAAACGTCATTAGAAATTTAGAAATTTTGTACACTCATTCAATTTCTGTCCTGTATTATGTTTAAGAGAGATGATGATTTATACAGGGAATTTAAAAATGAATTACATCTAACTCCTGCCTTGGAGCAGGTACAATGGTGAAAAAGAAACATTCTCAAGCTTCTATTTTGACACAGGAGGGAGAAAGGTGGATGCACTAGTAAGTATTTTGGGCTTTGAAGGCAATAAAATAAGAACATTTACATATGGAAAACTGTTCAAGATAGCACACAAATTCTTAACTTGCTAAGTCTCCTCATCTGTACAATGGAGATGATAAGAAATGAGGGGGTACCTAATATAATGTGACGCCAGGTTATTACAACGTGAATTGGAATACTACAGGGATTCTACGATATAGGGCAATGGAGATGGGGGAAAAGCAGGAACATTTGTCTGAGAAGGCTAGTGAAGAGATTGTATTAATCTGGATTTGAAGTTTTAGATGAAAATGAAATCACAGGCAAGAAAAAAGAGGAAAAACAATAATGAACAAGTTGTGAAAGCATTTGTCAGACTCATGAAATATTCACAGCCTTCAATTCAGTTCAGTTCAGTTGCTCAGTCGTGTCCAACACTTTGTGACCCCATGGACTGCAGCACGCCAGGCCTCCCTGTCCATCACCAACTCCCGGAGCTTGCTCAAACTCATGTCCATCGAGTCAGTGATGCCATCCAACCATCTCATCCTCTGTCATATCCTTCTCCTCCTGCCTTCAATCTTTCCCAGCATCAGGGTCTTTTCCAATAAGTCAGTTTTTTGAGTCTTTAGGGACATATATAAAGCAGAGAAAGATAAAGACTATGAAAAAGGGGCTGAACAAGGATATGAAGTTTACTATGTTTGGGACTTATTGTATATTAAATACAGAATTATCTTTATGTTTTAAAGTAAATATATGCTTTAGAAATAAAACTTTAGTAGCTTGAAGATATATAGATTAGAGTTGGGAAAGATTGGAATTACATACACCACTTAGGGGTATATTACAATTGTTCATTCAAGAGATAGCTAAAACCTTGACTATATCAGTACAAATAAAACTCAAGGAATAAGGGGAACAGTGAGTACTCCATACTGAAATATTATTAAAAATATTTTCCAGGTATGAGTGGACAGTTTATCCATTTGTTTTGAGATGCTTTTGTAATATCCAGATGGATATATCTTAATTGTAGTTTTTGATAAGTGAAACCCTGACCTGTTGGCTGCTGAACTGTTAAGAAAGAACTGAGAATTGAAAAATAAACCACAACTTGTCCACTATACCATGGCTCTCAAAGTAGGAAACTGAATCAAATCAAAGTCACCATGTTCATTACAAAATATCTAACTCAATTTTTTTCTAAAAGCCATTCTTCCAGAGCCATAGGGTCCAACATGATCATAGAGAAATTGATCTAAGATTTACTCAGCACAAGGTCATGGGTTCTTAGAGACTGAATATAAAAACGGACACTTATCAGCCAAAAATGACAACAGAGCTCTGATTCACAAATTCTGAAACAGCCTAACCAGAGAGCCAAACACACCCCTGCAGCAGTCAGTCCAAAACAGACTGTCAGCTTCCCCAATTTTCTCCCCTACTTCTGAGGACCAGAGAAAACCAAAAGTGGTCCCCAAACCACTTACATAAATGCGCAACTTCTAGTCACAACGCCCCCAGTTTCCTCATGCAACAGCCTTCCATCAGAGGAAAACTGAAGACTTCCTGTTATTTATCTCTATAAAGAAAAGAATGAATGCTTTCTCAATGGGTGCCTGCTGATGAACCACTAAACTTCGAGTGATTCTGCCCAACTCCTTTTTTATAAGCAACTTCAGTTTTCATTCCAATCCCTAAGAAAGGCAATCCCAAAGAATGCTAACTACCGCACAATTGCACTCATCTCACACACTAGTAAGGTAATGCTCAAAATTCTCCAAGCCAGGGTTCAGCAATATGTGAACCAAGAACTTCCAGATGTTTAAGCTGGTTTTAGAAAAGGCAGAGGAAGCAGAGATCAAATTGCCAACATCCACTGGATCATCAAAAAAGCAAGAGAGTTCCAGAAAAACATCTATTTCTGCTTTATTGACTACACCAAAGCCTTCGACTGTGTGGATCACAATAAACTGTGGAAAATTCTGAAAGAGATGGGAATACCAGACCACCTGACCTGCCTCTTGAGAAACCTGTATGCAGGTCAGGAAGCAACAGGTAGAACTGGACATGGAACAACAGACTGGTTCCAAATAGGGAAAGGAGTATGTCAAGGCTGTATATTGTCACCCTGCTTATTTAACTTATATGCAGAGTACATCATGAGAAACGCTGGGCTGGAAGAAGCACAAGCTGGAATCAAGATTGCCGGGAGAAATATCAATAACCTCAGATATGCAGATGACACCACCCTTATGGCAGAAAGTGAAGGGGAACTAAAAAGCCTCTTGATGAAAGTGAAAGAGGAGAGTGAAAAAGTTGGCTTAAAGCTCAACATTCAGAAAACTAAGATCATGGCATCTGGTCCCATCACTTCATGGCAAATAGATGGGGAAACAGTGGAACAGTGTCAGACTTTATTTTTTTGGGCTCCAGAATCACTGCAGATGGTGATTGCAGCCATGAACTTAAAGGACGATTACTCCTTGGAAGGAAAGTTATGACCAACCTAGATAGCATGCTAAAAAGCAGAGACATTACTTTGCCAACAAAGTTCCATCTGGTCAAGGCTATGGTTTTTCCAGTGGTCATGTATGGATGTGAGAGTTGGACTGTGAAGAAAGCTGAACACAGAGGAATTAATGCTTTTGAACTGTGGTGTTGGAGAAGACTCTTGAGAGTCCCTTGGACTGCAAGGAGATCCAACCAGTCCATCCTGAAGGAGATCAGTCCTGGGTGTTCACTGGAAGGACTGATGCTGAAGCTGAAACTCCAGTACTTTGGCCACCTCATGCGAAGAGTTGATTCATTGGAAAAGATCCTGATGCTGGGAGGGATTGGGGGCAGGAGGAGAAGGGGATGACAGAGGATGAGATGGCTGGATGGCATCACCGACTCGATGGGCATGAGTTTGAGTAAACTCCGGGAGTTTGTGATGGACAGGGAGGCCTGGCGTGCTGCGATTCATGGGGTCGCAAAGAGTCGGACACAACTGAGCAACTGAACTGAAACTGAACTTGAATGAATAGCTTCTGTTTGTTCTCCTTTGGGTTTTCTTTGTTTAGAACTACAATTTAAGTCCACTGACTTCTGAACCATTCCTTTCAAGACTCTCCTACAACTAAGTCTAGCACAAACCTTTCTAGTGCATCTAGTACCCTTTCTATGCTATGAAACAGTTATATTAAATATCTCCCTTGTTCCAGGAAGTAGAGAATCTAATTTTCCTGACAACTGTGTTTCTGATGGTCTTTGACTAATGAGTATCTACAGTTGAATTGTTGTTCAGTCACTCAGTCATGTCTGAGTCTTTGCAACGCCATGGCCTGCAGCATGCCAGGCTTTCCTGTCCTTCACCATCTCACAGAGCTTGCTCAAATTCGTGCTGCCATCCAACCATCTCATCCTGCGTCGTCGCCTTCTGCTGCCTTCAGTCTTTCCCAGCATCAGGGTTTTTTCCAATGAGTCGGTTCTTTGCATCAGGTGGCCGAAGTATTGGAGCTTCAGCTTCAGCATGAGTCCTTCCCATGAATATTCAGGGTTGATTTCCTTTAGGATTGACTGGTTTGATCTCCTTGCAGTCCAAGGAACTCTCAAGAGCCTTCTCCAACACCACAGTTCGAAAGCAACAATTCTTTGGCACTCAGCCATCTTTATGGTCCAACTCTCACATCTATACATGACTACTGGAAATACCATAGCTTTGACTATACAGTTGAATTGCACATTTCAAGTACAATACAAATATTGGGTGAAATGGCTTCCCAGGTGGTGGTAGTGGTAAAGAACCCTTCTGCCAATGCAGGTGACAAGAAATTTTAGTTCAGTCCCTGGGTTGGGAAGACCTCTTGGAGGAGGGCACAGCAGCCCACTTCAGTATTCTTGCCTGGGGAATCCCATGGACAGAGGAATCTGAGGGGCTATAGTTCATTAGGTCACAAAGAGTCAGGCACAACTGAAGTGACTTAGCATGAATGGGTGAAAAGAAAAATAGAGTGAAAGGAGTTAAATATAAACATCACTTTAGAAAGGAAGGATAGTTAACATCTCTTGAGTGCTTGATGTGTATCAGATACTATTAAATATTCTTTTTATGTATTATCAAGTGTAATTACTTTAGTCAACCAAGGAGTAGGGCACTAGTCCCATATGAGAAGAATGAGAATCCAAAGTAAATTAAAGAACAAAAATGTATGCACAAGTAATAATACAAGTGGTTTTGCACAGAGACTCTCTGATTCCAAAGAATTTAGTCAAAAGACTAAAATGCTTCAGAAAGTAAAATAGAATGAAATCTGGTTAGATCACCTTCAATACAGCTCTTGGTCACTAGTATGTCTGGTAAGAGCAATTTCACAATTGTGTTTGTGACCAAAGCCAGAGTTCTCTGAAGGACATTAAGGGAATAAGAGCAGAGGCACTGGATATTAATTTCTCAAGAAATCTGGTAAGCAAAGTAAAAAAGCGGTAATTTGAGAAGAGGCAAGAGTATAGCTAGTCCTTTATAGATGAGAGATGATTGAAGTTGATTATGAAATAGAAAAAAAAAATGGAGCCAGTTAAAATGAAGTAATTGAAGATGTGCATGCATGCTAGGTCGCTTCAGTCATGTCTGACACCTTGTGACCGTCTGGACTGTAGCCCACCAGGCTCCTCTGTCTATGGGGTTCTCCAGGCAAGACTACTGGACTGGGTTGCCATGTCCTCTTTGAGGGGATCTTCCAGACCCAGGGATTGAACCTGAGTCTTCTGTGGTTCCTGCATTGCAGGTGGATTCTTTACCGCTGAATCTAGGGGAGAAACTCCTACTGAAGATACTGTTAAACAAAAATGAGTGTTGTATAGAGTTATATTTGGGAAAGCTAAGGGAGCAAGGAGATGTCAATGATTAATAACAGAGCTTTACTGTTTACTCTTGTTAAATAGGGACAAAACGTAGTCCTTTGGGAATTAATCTGATTTTTGGAAATGAGCAAAAATACCAGCAGCCAAGTTTGATGAATATATTTGAATTTTATGATGAATGTTATAATTTGAAGTTCAAATTAAAATATGATGATAATATTGTTATGTGCCTTAAGTGATTTTCCATTTTCAGAAGTCAAAAATAATTTTAATTTGTTTAACACTATTTTGTTGTTTAGTTACTAAGTCAGGTCCAATTATCTTGTGACCCCGTGGACTGTAGCCTGCCAGGCTCCTCTGTACATGGGATTTCCCAGGCAACTATGCTGGAGTGGGTTGCCGTTTCCTTCTACAGGGGATCTTCCTTACTCAGAGATCGGACCCACATCTCTTGCATGGCAGGTGGATTCTTTACACTGAGCCACCTGGGAAGCCCTTTAACATCATAGAACACTATATATTATTTCCTAACAAGTCAATGTTCAGGTTAACATATGAATTATAATATATTCCAGCTCATATAGTTTATACTATAAATTAAGGAAACACTTCTGTATGTGTTTATTGACCTCTCAGGAATATTCGTATTACAAGGGGATAAACAATAAAATAACATATATATGTGTGTGCGTGTGTGTATGTATGGGCTTCTCAGGAAGTGCTAGTATTAAAGAACCCACCTGCCACTGCAGGAGATGTAAGAGACACGGGTTCAATTCCAACACAGAAAAAGAGACACAGATGTACAGAACAGATTTTGGGACTCTGTGGGAGAAGGCGAGGGTGGGATGTTCTGAGAGAATAGCATTGAAACAAATATACTATCAAGGGTGAAACAGGTCACCAGCCCAGGTTGGATGCATGAGACAAGTGCGCAGGGCTGGTGCACTGGGAAGACCCAGAGGGATGGGGTGGAGAGGGAGGTGGGAGGGGGGGATCGGGATGGGGAATACATGTGATTCCATGGCTGATTCGTGTCAATGTATGGCAAAAACCATTACAATATTGTAAAGTAATTAGCTTCCAACTAATAAAAATAAATGAAAAAAAAAAAAATTCCTGGGTTGGGAAGATCAACTGGAGGAAGGCACAGCAACCCACTCCTGTAGTCCTACCTGAACAATTCCATGAACAGAGGGGTCTGGCGGACTACAGTCCACAGGGTTATAAACAGCTGGACGCAACCGAAGCGAATTAGCACAGCACACACACGTATAATATAGCACAGCACACACACGTATAATATGTGTTTTATTGAATATGTATGTGTGTATATATATATGTATATGTATAGCTGTGACATATGTACTCACCCACAAGTTAATCCAGAAAAAATGAAAGTGAAGTCACTCAGTCGCTTTGCGACCCCGTGGACTGCAGTCCAGCAGGCTCCTCCACCCATGGAATTTTCCAGGCAAGAATACTGGAATGGGTTGCTATTTCCTTTTCCAGGGGATCTTCCTAACCCGGGGATCGAACCTGGGTATCCTTCATTGCAGGCAGACTCCTTACCGTCTGAGCCACCAGATAAATCCAAAGAAATCTGTAATTTATTCATTTTTGTGAGAAGTTGTAATCATTGTAAAACCATATCACAAACCTTGAAATCTTAATATTTAATTTATTTTTATGAAAGAACATAAGCAAGTATAAATTCTACATAATCAATGTCATTATTTCAGTTTACAAATATATAGTGCATAAAAATTGATAGGGTATGACAAACTGACCTCCAAACCTTTCAATCAAATCTAGGGAATAAATTTCTTTTTGAGGTAGACATATCAACATAAAGATTTCTGCTGTAAGTTTTCTTGGTCAGAAGAGAGTTTGCGTTTTAATCTTTTGACATTCTTTACAGCAACCCTATCTTCATCAAAAAGGAACATTTATTGAATCTCTAAGGTGTGTAAAATTTTAGCAATGACCATACGAATTTTAAAAGGAAAGTCACCTTTAAAAAACCAACAAGGAAGCATTTCCTTTTTTTATGGTCCAAACCTGATTCTGTTTATATATTCACTGTGAGTATTTACTGTTGTAGAACTAAAAAAGCTTACTGGTGATTCAGTTTCTCTGCTCATATTATTGATTGTAAAGAAAACTTAAAATGACTCTCATCCTGCTAAAAAATCTTTGTTGTTAATGATAATTTGTTAGCATAATAAACTTTGAATATGGTAAGCTCCGATTTCCAGAATAAGCATAAAAGATGATTCAATGCAAAAAGGTGACTAAATAGAAAGATGCATTGCAGTGATAATTGGAGAAAACATTGTGCTTGAAATGTATTCACTTTCTGAATGAAAATAAAATCTTACAAAGTCACACGGTTTTAGTTTCATAAAGGGCTGATTTTAATGGAGCATTATGTATCATAAAACAACCTTGGGATGTACTTCTTATACCATCCTCGATTGCCTGATGCGTGCTGTAGTCAAAATAACAACTATCTACAGATATTGTCATAGGCCATTTACCTTGCTAAAAGGATTTGATCTCCTTCAAGAGCTTCAAATATCATTCTTACTAACAATTTTTTCTATCAATCTTTCTGTGCCTAGCCATTAGTCAGAGGCGTGATGTGGGAGAAAAAGGCAACCATAAGCATCAACAATAAAACTTGGTTTCCTGTGCATTAACCAAGTTGAAAAAACAAATAAAATGAATCCACTGTCCAACGTGCTTTTAGCCATGATAAGCAAGCATCTGTCTTATGAGATGTATTTTTTATGAACTATATTCTCCTATATGTTGATTCTTTTTCAAATGCTACCAAATGACTCTCAAGTAAGTTTCAACTTTATAGAGCTTTTTTTATGAGGTTAGTATCATACTTGGAGGTGGAATAAAAACCATACCACCATTAGTGATAGGTCTCATATATGAAATCTAAAAATGCTTGTTCAACTAACAAATTGTATTTGAAGTTTTAAATTTTAAGTTTCTTCTCCTTCACCATCCTCCCCACCTCTTACCCTTTGGTAGTGACAAATTATATAAATAGTAGATAATAAATCCAGGGGTGACTATACCTGAAATGACAAGCTTCTTTGAAGACAGGGCTTTTTTTTAATCTTTTTCATACACAACACATCTCTGGAAAATAATCCATTGTGCTTCCTGAAAGTGAAAGTCGCTCAGTCGTGTCCAACTCTTTGCAACCCCATGAACTGTATAGTCCATGGAATTCTCCAGGCCAGAATACTGGAGTGGGTAGCCTTTCCCTTCTTCAGGGGATCTTCCCAACCCAGGGATCAAGCCCAGGTCTCCTGCATTGCAGGCGAATTCTTTATCAGCTGAGCCACAGTGAAGTATATTTAAAATATTGAATCAGAATCACATAATCAGAAAATTTCTTACATTTCTACATAGTTGATTTAATTAAAATTTGCATTTATGAAGAAAGATTTACAGCAAAACTCATAAAAAGCTTTAGGTATGTACATCAAGATGCATCATGCATTAATTATCCTAGAAATAATCAAAATAGTATTATAGGCCTGTTTTTCAAACTAAGACCAGAAAACTTAAGTAATTTCCCCAAACTTAAGCAACCTACTATGTGAAAAAGACAGAATTTAAGATCAGGACATATATTGAAAAATTTGTATTTCTCTCTTTTTTTATTTTTTATTTATTTATTTATTTTAAATTTTATTTATTTATTTACTTATTTATTTTTTCAGTGGGTTTTGTCATACATTGACATGAATCAGCAATACATTTACACGTATTCCCCATCCCGATCCCCCCTCCCACCTCCCTCTCCACCCGATTCCTCTGGGTCTTCCCAGTGCACCAGGCCCGAGCACTTGTCTCATGCATCCCACCTGGGCTGGTGACCTGTTTCACCATAGATAGTATACATGCTGTTCTTTCACAACATCCCACCCTCACCTTCTCCAACAGAGTCCAAAAGTCTGTTCTGTACTTCTGTGTCTCTTTTTCTGTTTTGCATATAGGGTTATCGTTACCATCTTTCTAAATTCCATATATATGTGTTAGGATACTGTAATGGTCTTTATCTTTCTGGCTTACTTCACTCTGTATAATGGGCTCCAGTTTCATCCATCTCATTAGAACTGATTCAAATGAATTCTTTTTAATGGCTGAGTAATATTCCATGGTGTATATGTACCACAGCTTCCTTATCCATTCATCTGCTGATGGGCATCTAGGTTGCTTCCCTGTCCTGGCTATTATAAACAGTGCTGCGATGAACATTGGGGTGCACGTGTCTCTTTCAGATCTGGTTTCCTCAGTGTGTATGCCCAGAAGTGGGCTTATGATTGTCTTTCATGTCAGTATATAGATACATACATCATTCACTGTAATCCTGGTGTAACATTCCATACATATTTTCTTCCTTTTTTTTTTTTGTATTGCAAACAATGCTGCAACTAGCATACTTAAATACATATACAGTTTGTGTACAGGGTAGATCCTTAGATAGACAATTTCTAGAGTGATAGGAAACTTTCACTTAAATTTTGATTAATACAGCCAATATTATTATATGTCTTTGATGGTACTGTTTTCATGTCCATCAGTGACATTGATAGAAAATGTAGGTAGAATCAACTAATCAAGTTTTAATTTTTGCTAGTAGGATGGGAGCAAAATCATTCTTTCAACAACAATAATTATTGTTTTAAATTGTTTCTGATACCAGTGAGTATTTTCAATGCATTTTAAGATTTAAATGTCATGTATTTTTTATTGTTCTTGCATTGCATTTTTATCTGACTTGTTCATGTTTCCATTAAATTGTTTTGATTATTTTATTTCAGGATCTTTCAAATATTTTATATTACAAATGTTAAATGAAATAGAGTCCTTATTCATGAATATGTATTTTTGTAGCCCTTATTTTATTGTATCTTTCTTATTTCTTAGCCAATTTGATTTCACTCACCTCCAAATTTTAAAACAATTCACTAAAATTTCTGGAAAATTAATGGCAAAATTGCATGAGTTTTTCATGCCAATTATGTGCTCATCCTTAGTACAAACAGGCATATATTTACCATCTCACTAGGATTTGATGAGGGGATGAAATTGCATGCACTACCAAAATGCAGTTTTAGATCAAGTCTGACATTAACAGCATATTTAGAATACCATATTTTTCTGTTGGATTGAAGAATGTTTGCATATGCTCTTGAATGAGATGTATCTTGCCTAGAATATTGGTTTCTTCATTTAGCAACACATAGATAAACTAACGCCTCTAGGACTTATTTTTTGTATGCAAAAAAGATATAAAAATTCTAATAATTCTAATTCATAATGTTGTAAGGACTAAGTAAGAACTGCTAGATAAAGTTACTCATGAAGTTCTATAAATAGGCAAATTCGATACTATTTAGATTGTTTTTTTGGTATATGTTTGGTGGTGTGAATATAAAAGGATGTCTGTGTTCATGTTTCTTCTCTTATTAAGCACCAGGAGAAAGAATTATATATGATTTCAACCCAAGGTATGAAGACATATAAATCATGATTATATAAATTTTAGTTAATGAAATAGTAATCTTTTAAGAACAGCATGTGTATCATCTCAGTTACATCTGCACCATGTCTTCCCTCCTTACCAAAGCCTTACTTCTTGAACCACTGTGAGCCAAGAAGGAAATGTGCACTACAGGAACATGTACAGCGCTCAGCATGAGAGAAATTCAATGTGGATATATCACTGGTTTCTGGGAATTAAAAAATATGAGATTTTGATTGCAAGAAGCTGATTACAGAGGAGAGCAGAAACATACTGAGCATCTCTAATTACAGCTATGCTTTTTTTTAAAGTGTTAATTATGTGTCACTCTTTATCTTAGTTTTTTTCCTATAGTTTATATTGTCTCTATTAGTACATAAGTGCATGTAAAATAACATTGACACTGAAATTATGAATTTATACATAATTGCACTTAACTTCATAGTTTCCAAATGCAGAAATAAGGATATGTTTACATTCAGAAAGTAGGCTTAAGAAAAAATAGATCCATTAGTTGTGCATTTTTTCTCTTGGAGGTAAAATAACTTTTTTTTTATTTTTACATGAAAACTTGACTTTGATATGTACACATTTCTATGAGTTCTTATGCTCCCATAGTAACAGTGATATATTTAAATGAAGAACAGTAGTATTTATAGATGGAATTCATATATCTCATAATTTAGAACTGGGGAAAATGATAATTGTATAACAAAAAGTAAAGCCATGACCTGATGATTATTGAGATTATGCTGAATTTACTACCTAGTGTTTGACCAGAACCAACCAGGCAACTGTGAATTTCAAAAGAGTGATGGTGCATTTATATAGTCAATCAGATTATTTTTTTCAGAATTTCTATACTTGTAAATCTGATTGCTGTATCAGATGTGCTTTCAACCTGGACGGGGTCACCCTAAGGGAAAGAAAAATTATTTTTGAAGGGGCTTGGTTTTTACTGGGATTTATGGCCTTCAGGAAGGCCACAGTATGTAAATAGATATACAGTATATCTGTGATATTAAAATTTCATGGAGGAAACAGGGAAAATATTATCTAAAAAAGGTGTTTTAGGGAAGAAAGAATTTAGAAAAAATCTGGGAAACGTTGCAGTAACACAATCCAGACAACAATGTATGGATAGTTATTTTGCAAAAAATATTATGCTCTGTTACACATATTGAGGTGCATTTCTTTTATGACAATTTGAAACTTATTCAGTAAGTTCAAGCTCAACATAGCGTTTGTAGGTCTGTGCATAAGGCATTGGCTTGAAGTTTTGATGTACTAAAGCATGTTTCAAAGAAGTAATCTGAGGTTTGTTTGACAATATATGAGAAATAAAAATGTTTCTTTAATGATCTTTAATGAATGCAAATAAGAATAAATATTTGTCGTTTTTAGAGCAATTCATATGAAATAGAGATTGCATAATATATTTTTCTTTCATCACGTATATTAAATTAAAGTTATTCTTGGTTTGTTCATTGTATTCTAAATAATTAAATATTATATAAAACATTTTTTATTCTTCCTTAAACACTTCCATAAACAGGAATAATTTTTCACTTCAAGATTTCATTATGTTCTCTTAGGTTGCACCTGATTCAGGGACATTGCTGATACAGAATTCATCCTCTGTATGTGCTTAATCACTACTAGATTGTGGTAAGCATTAGCTATTGAATTTTCTTTCATTCTTCCAAATTTAAGTTGCATTATACTGACTATGCCTTTTTAATCTAAACCATCCCCATGCCTATGAAGGTTTCAGTTCTTTCTTGTTGCCTTCTTTGTTAGCACATCACTATGAAGTTAGAACTGGAGCATTTGCCAGGACTCTGTCACTAACTATGGATCTGTAATCAGTTATTTAATTTTCATGAGCTTCAGTCATCTAAAAATTGAAATAAAAATCAGTCATTTCTCTGTTTTATATCTTGTAGGATGATTTTCAGAAACAACTACATAACTGGAATACTTTTAAGTTTAAAGCTAAATTTTCCCCAATATCAGATTAGCACTAGTTCTTTCTAATGTATAAAAAGTCACACATTGTCAATGATTTATAAAGTATGCCACAAACAGAAGATGTTCCAAAATTTTATAAAAATGAGATGGAGTGATTTTTTTAGACACAGTAAGCATCTATTAAATAGCTTCTAAAGTTCAGGCTGGAAAGAACAAATGAATATTTCTTTTACCCTTTTGGCGATAAAGTGAAAATAGTATTATTTATATTAAAAATATAATGAAAATTTTAATTATTGATTCTATGACACATATCATAAAATTAATCTCTTGTATACTTAATAGGGTATATTTTGCTTTACAGTTTAAAAGAACATATATATGTGTGTACTACAAATATGTCATGAAACATGCACAAATCAGCTATTGAAAATTGTTTCCAATTCTGAGAAAACAATAACTATTTCTACTTATTGCAACAGTATCTATTTTGGGCACGCTGTTTGTTTGTTGACTAAGTTTTTCAAATTTCCAGTAATTGATTAAAAAAGTCACACATAGATAATAAAAATTTCTTAGCATCTATAAAAAAATTAATAGCCTATTTTATTTTTCAAAAAGAACTTCTTTTCTTCTCCCTACAGGAAATGAGGGAGTAGATGTCTCTGTGTAGTATGGTTCCCTCAAATCAAATGTACTTTGGAAATAAGAAAGTGTGCTCTAGCTAGATGAGAACTTAAATGTTAGTTGGTTGAAATTTTAATTTAATTTATTTTAGTGTTGGTCATATAACACTCCATATAACACTCCTGGACAAAAGATGGTTATCCAGTATCTGTTAGAAAATGTCTATTGATTGGACTTTTACTTATTTCAAAGGCAACTCCTTCCAACAGTAGATATTTCTAATTTATATAAGCCCCATCTTGTTTTGAATGAACTCACCTACCTGGAAAAATTACCATCTTACCATCTAGAATTTTCACATATGTTTCCTGACTACATACAAAGTATCTATATTTTTCACTTTGTATACTTGAAAGCAGCAACTGGAATCCTTCTAAAATGTCTGTTATCTGGATTATAGGAAACTCTGATTCATAGTAAGCATGAATTTCAGTTACCAAGGTTAATAGACCCCTTTATAGATCTCAGCCTTGTCATGACTTGCATAACTCAATGAAGTTGTGAACATGCTGTACAGGGCCACCCAAGATGAATGGGTCATAATGAAGAGTTCTGACAAAATGTGGTCCGCTAGAGGAGGGAATGGCAAAACACTCTAGTTTTATTACCACAAGAACCCCTTGAATAGTGAAAATTCAAAAAGCTATGACACCAGAAGATGAGCCCTTGACCCCCACCCCCACTCCCAGGTTGGAAAGTGACCAATATGCTACTGGGGAAAAGTGGAGGGCAATTACTAATAGCTTCAGAAAGAATTAAGCAGCTGGCCCAAAGCAGAAATGATGCTCAGTACTGGGTGTGTCTGGTGGTGAAAGTAAAGTCCAATGCTATAAAGAGCAATATAGCATAAGAGCCTGGAATCTTATGTCAATGAATCAAAATAAGTTGGATGTGCTCAAGCCGGAGATGGCAAGAGTGAACATTGACATATCAGGAAACAGTGAACTAAGCTGGACAAGAATGGGCAAAGTTAATTCGGATGACAATTATATCTACTAATCTGGGCAAGAATCCCTTAAAAGAAAGGGAGTAGCCCTCATGCTAGAACTGTACATGGAAGAAAAGACTAGTTCCAAATAGGGAAAGGAGTCTGTCAAGGCTGTATATCATCACCCTGCTTATTTAACTTATATGCAAAAAGTACATCATGAGAAACTCTGGGCTGGAAGAAAAACAAGCTGGAATCAAGATTGCCAGGACAAACATAAACAAACAAACAAACAAACCTCAGATATGCAGATGTCACTATCCTTATGGCAGAAAGTGAAGAAGAACTAAAGGGCCTCTTGATGAAAGTGAAAGAGGACAGTGAAAAAGTTGGCTTAAAGCTTAACATTCAGAAAACTAAGATCATGGCATCTGGTCCCATCACTTCATGGCAAATGGATGGAGAAACAGTGGAAACAGTGACAGACTTTATTTTGGGGGGCTCCAAAATCACAGCAGATGGTGACAACAGCCATGAAATTAAAAGATACTTGCTCCTTGGAAGAAAAGTTATTACCAACCTAGACAGCATATTAATAAGACATTACTTTGTCAACAAATGTCTGTCTAGTCAAAGCTATAGTTTTCCCAGTAGTCATCTACAGATGTGACAGTTGGATTATAAAGAAAGCTGAGCCCCAAAGAATTGATTTTTTGAACTGTGGTGTTGGAGAAGACTCTTGAGGGTCCCTTAGATGGCAAGGAGATTCAACAAATCCACCCTAAAGGAAATCAGTCCTGAATATTCATTGGAAGGACTGACGCTGAAAGCTGAAACTCCAATAGTTTGGCCACCTGATGCAAAGGAACTGACTCATTGGAAAAGACACTGATGCTAGGAAAGATTGAAGGTGAGAGGAGAAGGGGACAATAGAGGATGAGATGGTTGGATGGAATCATCAGCTCAACGGACATGAGTTTGAGTAAACTCCAGGAGTTGGTGATGGACAGGGAAACCTGGCAAGCTCTAGTCCATGGGGTCACAAAAAGTCAGACACGACTGAGCAACTGAACTGAACTGAGCCCTCATGCTCAACAAAAGAGTCCAAAATCTAGTACTTGGGTGCAATCTCAAAAATGACAGAATGATCTTGGTTTGTTTCCAAGACAAACCATTCAACATCACAGTAATCCAAGTCTATGCCCCTGACACCACTGATGCTAATGAAGCTAAAGATAACTTGTTCTATGAAGACTTACAAGACCTGCTAGAACTAACACCAAAAAAGATGTCCTTTTCATAATAAGGGATTAGAATGCAAAAGTAGAAAGTCAAGAGATACCTAGAGTAACAGGCAAGTTTTTCCTTGTAGCACAAAATGAAGCAGGGCAAGTCAACAGAGTTACGTCATGAGAAAAAACTGGTCATAGCAAATACCCCTTTCCAACAACACAAGAGACAACTCTAACATGGACATCACCAGATGGTCAATACCAAAATCAGATTGATTACTTTCTTTTCAGCTGAAGATGGAGAAGCTCTATATGGTCAGCATAAACAAGACCAGTAGCTGACAGTGGCTCAGATCATCAGCTCCTTATTGTAAAATTCAGGCTTAAATTGAAGAAAGTAGATAAAACCACTAGACCATTCAGATATGACCTAAATCAAATCTCTTATGATTATGCAGTGAAAGTAACAAAGAGATTCAACCAGAGATTCTACCAGATTATATCTGGTAGACAGAGTGCCTGAAGAACTATGAAAGAGGTTCGTAATATTGTACAGGAGGCAATGACTGAGACCATCCAAGAAAAAAGATGTGAAAGAAGACAAAGTGGTTGTCTGAGGAGGCTTTACAAACAATTGAGGAAAGAAGAGAAACAAAAGACAGTGGACAAAGACAATGGACAAAGATAAAAGTTTAGCAATGAATCTAAAAGTCAGAATGCTGAAAGTGAAATTTGAATCAAATGTAAATGAAGTTGTAGAAGAAATAGATGATCAGGAAAATTTTATATCACCACTATTAGAGAGACTCTAGACTTGCAGCCAGAGAAATTAATCTGGTAAGGTCAAACTTATCAATATAACTAAAAAAAAAAAAAAGTGGTTGTGATGAAAAGGATGAAGAAACACCACTCAGTGACACTGGCATAAACTTTACATTTAAGAGACTCTTGGAGATATTTTAGAACATTGAAAGTGCCAAGTATAAAATGTTTGCAGTTCATCTCAAAGTATTTAATGAGAAGGCAAACATTGCTTGAACTGCATAAACTTCTTATCTTTTTTAAAAAGAAATAAGACACTTTAATTCTCTATGTTTCCAGTATTTTATATTATAGTGTGATAAATAAATATTGACTTCTATACATATTTTTTTAAATTTTTGCATACATTTATAATTGATAGTAGAAGAGTTTTAATGTTTTGCCAAAAAAAGTTAAAAGCCATGCAACAGTCACAAATTTTCCCATTGATTAATAAGATTGCTTTGTTTAACTTGCAGGGTAATCTAACGATCCCACACTATAGTGAAAATCAGGGGCTTGCTGTAAATGTCCACACTTTCAATGCTCTTCTTGAGGACCAAATACAGTGATTGTATCAGCAATTCTTGTTCACTCAATCTTCAAATATTGTTAAATCCAAATTCTCACCACTTCTATCTGCTTTCCCTCTCATAAAGAGTGGTGAAAATTAACCATTATGTCTTGATTTTTAATACAAAATTTTTTTAGCTAATTGCTCTGTTTTTTTCCTGAGAGACTATTTATATCAGAGCAGTCTGAGTGGTTCTGTTAAAAGTGGAGCCTAACTGTTATTCTTCTCCCTCTTCTATCTCATTCAGAGTAATAGTCTAAGTCCTGGAAATGTCCTGAAAAACTCTATCAGGCTTATTCTCCTGAGCCTTTATCCCATTGGCCTCATCTCTACTTCAGCAACAGTCACCTCTGTCATTTGGTCCTCTTTCTATTTCTTGAGCCTCTGTAGATAAGTTGCGGTCTTATGAAATTTTCCTTTCTTGGTATTCCTTCCTGCTTGAAAAGTAGTTCTACTATCCACTCACAATTCAGTTCAGTTGCTCAGTCATGTCTGACTCTTTGTGACCTCATGGACTGTAGCACCCCTGGCTTCCCTGTCCATCACAAATTTGCAGAGCTTGCTCAAACTAATGTCCATCGAGTTGGTGATGCCATCCAACCATCTCATCTTCCATTGTCCCCTTCTCCTCCTGCCGTCAATCTTTCCCAGCATCAGGGTCTTTTCCAATGAGTCAGTTCTTCACGTCAGTTGACCAAAGTATTGGAGTTTCAGCTTCAGCATCAGTCCTTTCAATGAATATTCAGACTGATTTCATTTAGGACTGACTGGTTTGATCTCCTTGCCGTCCAAGGAACTCTCAAGAGTCTTCTCCAACACCACAGTTCAAAAGCATCAATTCTTAGGTGCTCAGCTTTCTTTATAATCCAGCTCTCACATCTATACATGACTACTGGAAAAACCAAAGCTTTGACCAGATGGACCTTTGTCGGCAAAGTAATGTCTTTGCTTTTGAATATGCTGTCTAGGCTAGTCATAACTTTCTTCTAAGGAGCAAGTGTCTTTTAGTTTCATGGCTGCAGTCACCATCTCCAGTGATTTTCAGCCTTCCAAAATAAAGTCTGTCACTGTTTACACTGTTTCCCCATCTATTTGCCATGAAATGATGGAAGCAAGTGCCGTGATCTTAGTTTTCTGAATGTTGAGTTTTAAGCCAACTTTTTCAATTTCCTATTTCACTTTCATCAAGAAGCTCTTCAGTTCCTCTTCATTTTCTGCCATAAGGGTGATGTCATCTGCATATCTGAGGTTATTGATATTTCTCTTGGCAATCTTGATTCCAGCTTGTGCTTCATCCAGCCTGACATTTCTCATGATATATTCTGCATAGAAGTTATATAAGCATATATGTTAAATACCCACTCAAAAATAAACTCAAAATGGATTAAAGATCTAAATGTAAGACCAGAAACTATAAAACTCCTAGAGGAGAACATCGGCAAAACACTCTCCGACATAAATCACAGCAAGATCCTCTATGACCCACCTCCCAGAATATTGGAAATAAAAGCAAAACTAAACAAATGGGACCTAATGAAACTTAAAAGCTTTTGCACTACAAAGGAAACTATAAGTAAGGTGAAAAGACAGCCCTCAGATTGGGAGAAAATAATAGCAAATGAAGCAACAGACAAAGGATTAATCTCAAAAATATACAAGCAACTCCTGCAGCTCAATTCCAGAAAAATAAATGACCCAATCAAAAAAATGGGCCAAAGAACTAAACAGACATTTCTCCAAAGAAGACATACAGATGGCTAACAAACACATGAAAAGATGCTCAACATCACTCATTATTAGAGAAATGCAAATCAAAACAACAATGAGGTACCATTACACGCCAGTCAGGATGGCTGCTATCCAAAAGTCTACAAGCAATAAATGCTGGAGAGGGTGTGGAGAAAAGGGAACCCTCTTACACTGTTGGTGGGAATGCAAACTAGTACAGCCACTATGGAAAACAGTGTGGAGATTTCTTAAAAAACTGGAAATAGAACTGCCATATGACCCAGCAATCCCACTTCTGGGCATACACACTGAGGAAACCAGATCTGAAAGAGACACGTGCACCCCAATGTTCATCGCAGCACTGTTTATAATAGCCAGGACATGGAAGCAACCTAGATGCCCATCAGCAGATGAATGGATAAGGAAGCTGTGGTACATATACACCATGGAATATTACTCAGCCATTAAAAAGAATTCATTTGAACCAGTCCTAATGAGATGGATGAAACTGGAGCCCATTATACAGAGTGAAGTAAGCCAGAAAGATAAAGAACATTACAGCATACTAACACATATATATGGAATTTAGAAAGATGGTAACGATAACCCTATATGCAAAACAGAAAAAGAGACACAGAAATACAGAACAGACTTTTGAACTCTGTGGGAGAAGGTGAGGGTGGGATGTTTCAAAAGAACAGCATGTATACTATCTATGGTGAAACAGATCACCAGCCCAGGTGGGATGCATGAGACAAGTGCTCGGGCCTGGTACACTGGGAAGACCCAGAGGAATCGGGTGGAGAGGGAGGTGGGAGGGGGGATCGGGATTGGGAATACATGTAAATCCATGGCTGATTCAAAGAATAAAAAAAAAAAAAAAAATTAAAAAAAAAAAAAATACCCACTCACTAGCCCTTCTTTTTCTCTCATTGCCATCAGATTTTACCTAAATGTGATTGCCTTTGTAAGGCATTCTCTAATCACTTTTTAGCTACCCAACACTTTCTCCCAACATAGAAGTAGTATGCAAGAAGACATCCAGGGAAAAATGGGCCAGAAATAGTGGCATGTCCAGGGGAAGTGTAAGAGATAGGAATCTCGGGAGAACTGTTCCATGACTATAAATATATGTGTAAGATTATCTTCGTAGTGAGGGACGCACCAAGATGTGTTTTAGGGTTGAGTTGGTCCTATATTTAAAAGATATTGACAATATTTAAAAATGCTATCTTATTTATAAAAGATGAAGATATTTTCAATAAAATTGAATAATTGAAAAATATTTTACAAGTACCATGTTGAATTCAAGACACTTTTTGCAACTTAATAAATTGATACAGAGGAAAAAATATAATAAAAATATACTACTAAAACTAAATAACACACATATTTTAAGAAATTTAAATTCAGACTTTTGAGAAGATAGTATTTAATACTTCAAGTCAAAGGGTCAACATAGACCATTCAAGTAATGTAAATGGTGAAATAAATGATCCTAATTTGACCAGGTATACCAGGCTCCTCATTGCTTCTTCTCCAAATGAGATGGTGTCATCTGTGGGAAGGCAGAGAAAATGATTACACATGCTGTCTTCCTGGAGGAAGCAGTAAGTGCAGGTCATGATCAAGAGTCAGGATATATACATCCCAATGGCTACCATTTATTTCTCACCCATGATAGAATGAAGAATTCGACCTCATGAAATCTGTAGCATTATTTTGCTCTTTTAAATTTCTCATTTACATAACAGGACTGTTGCAGACGTATGCAGATGCCTATCTATCACTTTTCTCTATCTCTATCAGCTTCCAGGGTAGCTCAGCTGATAAAGAATAAGCTTGAAATGCAGGAGACCCCAGTTCAATTCCTGGGTGAGGAAGTTCCCGCAGAGAAGAGATAGACCACCCACTCCAGTGTTCTTGGGCTTCCCTGGGGGCTCAAACAGTAAAGAATCTGCCTGCAATGTGGGAGACCAGAGTTTGAACCCTGGGTTGGGAAGATCTCCTGGAGGAATGGCATGGCAACCCACTATGGTATTCTTGCCTGGAAAATCCTCATGAACAGAGGAGCCTAGTAGGCTACAGTCCATGGGGTCACAAAGAGTCAGACTAAGCACAGCATACACACACACACACACACACACACACATATTCTTTTTCCTAATTGAAATTATTTATTTAAAAGGCAAGGTTATGCTGAGGAGATTAAAAGCTAACTGGATAGATGTTGTTTAAAATGTGATTTACTTTACTGGGCCTAGATTATAAAACCAAAACAGATACTGGAAGATAGGAGTGCTAGCATCCTTGATTGTACACTGTGAAGAGATGACACCAAGGTCCTTCCCTTAAGGAAAGACATTTGTGAATTGTAAAACCTAACAAGATGCTAAGAGATTTACATCTCAAAGAAGCAGAAAAATAATTTATAATTGCTAGTTTATGAAGAAAATTCTCTAAGAAAAGGGTGACATGAGACTTAATAGTCTGAAAGAAACTTGTTTAAAGTTTACTCATGCTGAGTGAAACATTGAGGTGGTCTCAATCACAGGCCATAGTGACCTAAGGAGAGGGACTGAAAAATGTTAAAAGAAACACACACACACACACATACACACACACAATGGTGATGGTCTATTTTTATGTATCGAGCACTGTGCTAAGTAAGCTCTTTTATATGGATACTTTAATCGTTTAAACTAAACTTTTGAGGCAGTGACTATACTATTTGTGTTACAAATCTTCCTAAATTTTCAGTGAGGTTGTTTTGGCAAACCCATCCTAAGTTGAAAATTAAGTCAAAATTCCATAGAGTGCACCTAACCTAAGCAGTTTCAGTTCAGTTGCTCAGTTGTGTCCCAACTATTTGCTACCCCATGAACCACAGCAAGCCAGGCTTCCCTGTCCATCACCAACTCCTGGAGCTTGCTCAAACTCAAGTTCTTCAACTCAGTGATGCCATCCAACCATCTCATCTTCTGTCATCCCCTTCTCCTTGTGCCTTCAATCTTTCCCAGCATCAGGGTCTTTTCCAGTTAGTCAGTTCTTTGAATCAGGTGGCCAAAGTATTGGAGCTTCAGCTTCAATATCAGCCCTTCCAAAGTATATTCAGGACTGATATCCTTGAGGATTGACTGGTTTGATCTTGCAGTCCAAGGGACTCTCAAGGATATTCTCCAACACCACAGTTCAAAAGCATTAGTTGTTTGGTGCTCCGCTTTCTTTATGGTACAACTTTCACATCCATACTTCACTACTAGAAAAACCATAAATTTGACTAGATGGATCTTTCTCGGCAATAGCTAAGCCTGGGCTAACTTAAACATGCTCAGAACAATTGCATTAGCCTGAAATTATATAAATCTTCTAACACAAAGCCTATTTTATAATAAAGTATTGAATATCTTATATAATTTATCAAATGCTATAGAGAAAGTAAGAAGCAGAATGGATATATGCATCCAGAATGGTTGTAAGTGTTAGGGTTGTTTACCCTTGTGATCACATGACTGACCAGGAGCTGCTGCTCACAGTTGTCATCCAGTCTCACAAGAAAGTGTCTACTACATATAGCTAGCCTGGGGAAAAGGTAAAAATTCAAAGTATAGTCTCTTCTATTCTGTAGCCTATTTGAAAGTCTATAACTTTCCCACTATTGTCAAAATTTAATATTGTACTAATATTATTTGCACACAAATAAGCCTATATATATTGAATGAAAGAATGAATCTTTGGGAATTATACAATGTTTGGAAAAATAGTGGCCTAGAATACTACTGTAGAATTAATATTGCATCTAACAACCTCTTCTGTCAAGTTTTCCAAACTCATAACCTAATCTTAAATCTCTAGATCTCAATAATACAATACTGAGAAAATCTGAAAATACAGAACAGTGCAGAAATGAAAAAAAGGATAGTCTGTTGGATCATACCGTAAAGCATTTTATTTTTCATAAGTAAAATGCAGGTTTCATTTCATATTAAATATCTTTATGCTATCTGTTGCAAACAGTATTGTTTAGAATAAAACAAATGTAATGCAGATTGCAGATTGGAAGTGGGAGGTAGTGAATCTAGCCATCTTTAAATGTTTGAACAATTTGTCTTGCAAAAACAATTACATTTATTTTACAAGCCTAAAATGTTGGAAGCAAGATTAAATATGTAAATTGAAGAGTATCTAGTTTCTGTTAAATATCTTATTTCCACTAGACAATACTGCTATGTTGGCTAAATTAGAAATAAATGTCTTTGAAGTCAGAAACTTCTCCATTATTAGATGTATTCATGAAAGATTTTAAATGCAGGATTATAGGATAGAATGGAGAATATAATATGGAGTGATATACATATTCACTTTTAGATTCATATTTTTTTGATTCTGTGTCACTTGTATATCAAGATATGTTCATTGTATCTTATTCTCTCTTGGCTGTATCAGTCAAATCAACTTCAAACAATTTCACAGTACTGCAATCAGAGTAACTCTGGGCCTGGGATTGGAGGGGTATCATATTCATTTTTAAAGCAAAAAAGTGATGTTTTTGATAGGGAGTAGGCTTAATACATCACTACAGAAGGAAGAACTAAAAGGGGACTTGAAAATGCAAATTTAAAAAGGAAGTTTTATTACTAGAAGTTTTTCTCTTATTTTACCTGTGGTTGATTCATGTTGAGGTTTGACAGAACAGCAAAATTCTGTAAGAGAATTATCCTTCAATAAAAATAAATTAATTTAAAAAATAAAATCACATGTGAAATATCAAGTTACTCATTCTTGGAAGATTTTTTTTTTTAAAAGAATGAACAAGAGCCTTTCAGAATTTTGTGACAGAATTTTGCAATTTGGTAAAATATTTGGCCTGATGACATCTAAGTTTACTCTAACATTAGGATTCATGTTTTGTGTTCTTTTACATTATAGAAATAGATATGGTCTAAACATTCTTTCTAGCAGATAAGAGACTTCCCCTGTGTAATGATTTTTCAAAACACCATCTGCCTTAAGATTCTATTACTGTGTAGCCAATGATATACTGACATGAAAATTAGTATGCCACCTGGTTTATGCAGTGTTTGAATGAACCCAGCAGTACTTTGTTATGAGGCAAACACAATGGTTCAGTTGTGCTAGACAGCCATAGTCCATTATGTTAGTAGCTATGATATATATATCCCTCTTGCACCACATGCTTTTATTTAACAGAAATAAACAAAACAAATATGACTCTTGTTCGTGCACTGGATCAATAAGGTGGAAAGGCCCCCTTTGTAGACTCAAGTACTATTACCTTATTATTTGTTTTCCTCTTCCAATGTTTAAAATCATGCAAGACATTATGTGAAATGGATTTAAATTTCCTATTGAGGTTATACAATTTGAGAAGTTAATGATTATAATTTAATGCCTTATTTTTAAGTTTAGTAATTGCAATTTATTAAAAAAAATATTTTTCCATGATAAATAATTTTTATAATATGAGTAGAATGGTAGTGATGCACTATATACTAAATTTTAAGAATAATTCATTTGTGATGCTCTTAGAGTATTTATTTTTCACTTTTCTAGGGATGGCACATTCATGTGTCTTTTCATGATGACAGAAAAATATAAATAAATATTGTAAATGTGAATGCACTTTGGCTTGAAATGCTATATTTTAATGAAAATATCATATTTGTCACATTTTAATTTATGCTTTGACACTTTATCACTATGGAGCACTTATGCAAATATAAAAAAAAACAGACTTGAGAAGATTTTTATGTGGAGTGCTAACGGTGACAAAATTGTTCTTTTTTGAGAAGATAAGTTATTTAAAAGTTGCAGTCATCATATTAGTTCCTTAAATTTTATTTCTAACAGCATTGACTAAGAATGGAGTAGTCACAATAATCACAATTAATTTTATTGAGTGGTTATTATGTGATTTACTATACACACCACTTGACATCAAATTCTGAGCAAAATTTAGAAATTATCTCCTCTGTCCCTCCCTTTTTCCTATCCTTACTTTATGGATGAGCATATCAAGGCTAAATTGAATAAACACAATTATTTTGTTATTGGACAGATAGGAACCTTGTCTGTGGATGATTTCAGGATAGTGAGAGAGGTTTATACATGGAAGAATGGCAATTAACATAAAACGAGAAAGATGGGAAGAAATAAGGCCAGATAATGAGGGGCTTACACACCATGGTAAAAATGTCAGACATCATTCTGTAGGTGATCAAAAGCTATTTTAGTACTGTGAAAAACAGAAATACAAGATTAGATTTTAATGAGCAAGACAGACCAAGTTCTGATATTACAAAGTGATAGATGAAGGAAACAAAGCAGATACTAGGACGGAGAGTGACAAGTGGTCATGACACCAGGGGACTTAATTTGGACATTATAGTCAAGAAAAAATCCTTTAAGGAGGTGACATTTGAGCTGAGACCCTACTAATGAGAGACATTTAAGCTAAGACTTGAATGCTTAGGATGAATAAGTCGTCTGAAAATCTTGTTGAATAATGTTCTAAGTAGAGGTCAAGGAGAGATCAAATATCCTGAGAATGAGAACAGTTTGGTGCACTTCTTTAAGGACAAGCATATGCCCAGTGTACATGAAATACAGTAAAAGAAGGAAGTATGATTGGAGATAATGTCTGAGGTGAAAGACCAGCTCCTGTGTATGCCCCTGTGACACCATACTGAATAGTCTGAATTTTATCCTAATAGCAGTGAGTGTGGAAAACCAATGGGATAATAGTTTTCCAATGGCTGCCCTAACCTGAGCTCTTAGATACATGGCTGACCCATTAATCAGAAAAATTAACACAGGAAAAATCATAGATAGAAACATGAGCAAGTGAAAAGCAGAGAAAATGAGTTCAGCTCTGACTATTCTGAGTTTTAAGTGCCATTAAGCAATTAACTGGAGAACTCCTTTAAAAGTCACATTCTCTGTGGAAAGACTGATGAGACAGCAATTGGGTGGCCATTTGCAAGCCAAGGAGAAAGACCACAGAGGAAATATACCTTGCTGGCAACTTGATCTTATATTTCCAGCTTCCAAACTCTGAGAAAATAAATTTCTGCTATGTATACCACTAGCACACTCCAGTCTGTGGTTCTTGTTATGGAGATGCTAGCAAATAATACAGTGCCTTCCTTACTTGCACTATTCTTTAGATTAGCATCTCTGGTCTCAGTCCATATTTTCCCCCATCTGCCTCCATCTTTTGGATTTTCTGTTCTATGTGGTCTTAATTCTGATAGTTTGAAATAGTACACTGATGTTTGAACAATGTAAATTTCAAGTCTCTGGTGTCATTCTGTAGTAATCATCCACAAATATTTTAGACATTGGCTTAGATGAAAGTAATAATGCTGTGATGATAAAAATCTGTCAACAGATATAATTCGATGCCATGATACAGTGAACACAATGCTTGACTGAAGGGGCATCAAAGAAATGAGCTGGCATGAAGCCAAGTCTAATAAAGAACTATTAAATAAGCATGAATATAATGCCTTGAATATAAGTCTAAAAACTATATTTATGAGTAGAGATGACATAGCCAAACACACCACATGAAATGCCAAAAACAAAGTCTTAACTATTTTAACTATTTCAATTGACTGTTACTAAAATATTTATCAGTGCTATTAGGTCTGTGATTAACACTGATGTGAAGTTAGATGCATTGAAAGCAATGGCCATTTTTTTTTCTAGGTTACTCAAACTATATTTATAAAATTCTAGCTGTTAAAGCTTAAGAAAAACATTGATCAACCTAAGTGTCCAGAAAGCAGGAATATGGATGTTGAATAGCCTCAGTATCAAGTACACAAGGAGAGACTGGTTGGGGGGCAGGATTTTATACTGAAGATGAAAAAAACTGTAGAGTTCCCATAATAGAGACTTTAAAATATTTAAGGACTGTCATTGAGACATTTATTTTCTTTCAAAATGATCACAAAGAAAACATTTAGACTAAGGGAAAAAGTTATAGTCACAGAATGGATATTTAAGAGTTTATCAAAAAATAAATTTGCTTAAAATCTAAAAAGCATTCTGCCACTGATAGGGCTCCAGTTTTGGCTGAGTAAACATTGCTGCTAATGTCGTAAAGAATAGTAAAGCATCTACGGAGGGTTTTAAAATTAGGCTCCATGATCCTTGTGAGCTTCTCTGGAGTTGCTTAATGAACCACACACCACAGCAGGGGTGAAATGAAAGGGGCTGAGTAGCTGGCTTTCTCTAATTTTGTCTTATTGCGAACATAAAAGGCTTGCTTTTATGTGCATCACATGCCAGATTTCTGACACTTTCCTATCTTCTCTTCCTCAGAATTCACTCACCACTATTGGGATCCAGACAATAAAATCAAAGCTACCTCTCTAGAGACCAGAAAAAGAAAAGAATGGGACTTAGGTTGCAAAATTGTTGGAAGGACTGAAATATTTGAAAAAGGAATGTGGTATATCTGGAGTCAACAGCTTTAGGGAACTGCCACCATGCTGAAGAAACAGGCACTTCCCTGATGCAGGTGCCACAGGCAACCAAGCTTATCTTATGTCCTTTCAAAGCCCCATGGCTTCTGGTTTTTCTTTATCAGTACTTGGGGTTTTGTACTGGCAACACATCCCAAAACTTCATTGGCAAGGAAGCCAAAGAAGTGCAATTTCTGGGGGTTATAGTCAAAGCATTACAGAGGGGAGGCATTATGCTAAAATCATAGAAATTCTAAACTGATGACATAAACTCGTCTACTATGGAGAAAATAGAAGTAATCAGCAGGAACCAGTTCCTGCACCTACCAAAGATGCATCAGCCTATGCACACCCTTATTCATATCTTTGCTTTCCTTTCTTTCACAATGCATAGCTATCAGTTCAGTTCTGTTGCACAGCCATGTCCAAATCTTTGTGACCCCATGGGCTGCAGTTCTCCAGGCTTCCCTGTCCACCACCAAATCCCAGAGTTTACTCAAACTCATGTCCACTGAGTCGCTGGTGCCATCCAACCATCTCATCCTCTGTCATCCCCTTCTCCTCCTTTCCTCAACCTTTCCCAGCATCAGGATCATTTCCAATGAGTCAGTTCCTCACATCAGGTGGCCAAAGTATTGGAGTTTCCGCTTCGGAATCAGTTCTTCTAATGAATATGCAGGAACGGTTTCCTTTAGCATTGACTGGTTTGATCTCCTTGCAGTCCAAGGGACTCAAGCATCTTCTCCAACACCACAGTTTGAAAAAATTAATTCCTTGGCGTTCAGCTTTCTTTATAGTCCAACTCTCAAGTCCAAACATGACTACTGGAAAAACCAAAACTTTGACTAGACGGACCTGTGTTGGCAAAGTAATGTCTCTGCTTTTTAATATGCTATCTAGGTTGGTCATAACCTATGACCTAGGTTGGTCATAACTTTCCTTCCAAGGAGCAAGTGTCTTTTAATTTCATGTCTGTAGTCATGATCTGCAGTGATTTTGGAGCCCAAAAAGATAAAGTCTGTCACTGTTTCCCCATCTATTTGCCCTGAAGTGATGGGACCAGATGCCATGATCTTAGTTTTCTGAATGTTGAGCTTTAAGCCAACTTTTTCACTCTCATCTTTTACTTTCATCAAGAGGCTCTTTAGT
This sequence comes from Cervus canadensis, assembly GCF_019320065.1. NCBI lineage: Eukaryota > Metazoa > Chordata > Mammalia > Artiodactyla > Cervidae > Cervus > Cervus canadensis. Next base: position 45,196,135 of record NC_057394.1, on the reverse strand, counting down.
TCTTCTTCGCTTTCTGCCATAAGTATGGTATCATCTGCATATCTGAGGTTATTGATATTTCTCCCGGCAATCTTGATTCCAGCTTGTGCTTCATCCAGCGCAGTGTTTCTCATGATGTACTCTGAATATAAGTTAAATAAGCAGCGTGAGAATATGCATCCTTGATGTATGTACTCCTTTCCCAATTTAGAACCAGTCTATTGTTCCATGTCCAGTTCTAACTGTTGCTTCTTTACCTGCATACATGTTTCCCAGGAGGCAGGTCAGGTGGTCTGGTATTCCCATCTCTTGAAGAATTTTCCACAGTTTGTTGTGATCCACACAGTCAAAGGCTTTGGCATAGTCACAGTAAGGCAGAAGTAGACTATTTCTGGAACTGCTGTCACCTTTTTGATGAATTCAACGAATGTTGACCAATTTGATCTCTGGATCTTCTGCCTTTCTAAATCCAGCTTGATATTGAAATTTAAGTTATGTGCTGCTAAAGCCTGGCTTGGAGAATTTTGAGCATTACTTTGCTAGCGTGTGGGATGAGTGCAATTGTGTGGTAGTTTGAGCGTTCTTTGGCATTGCCTTTCTTTGGGATTGGAATGAAAACTGACCATTTCCAGTTCTATGGCCACCACTGAGTTTCCATGTTTGCTGGCATATTGAGTGCAGCACTTTCAGAGCACCATCTTTTAGGATTTGAAAAGATGCTAACTAGCAGTTCCATCACCTCTAGCTAGCTTGTTTGGCATGTGATGCTTCCTAAGGCCACTGAAGCTCGCATTCCAGGATATCCGGCCTCTAGTGAGTGAATAGCTATAGCTGTACCTTTTTTGGGTTCACACTTTCTGGCTGCTTTAATACAGTCCTCCTCCTTGCTTCTTTTCCTCGAGTGTGTCTTTCTTATTAACCCAAGTATTAATTATTCAATAACTCTCTATGGAATTTGTTCACCTAAGACTACAAACATTATCTAGAATTTCCTATATTAACAATACTTCTTGATCAGCAATCCTCTCTCTGCCTATACAACCACTTGGCCTATGTATTTTCAAAATCGTTCCACAAAAATGTTGATCTAGAATAATCCATGTCCATTTCACATCGTCTCCTCAGCCTCATCAAGTCTTCCATTCCCTAACTCCATCGAAAGTCAATAGAATTCTCTTTCCTAATTGGATTTTTTAAAAATTCTTTTATCTACAATATACACTAGAATCAGGACAGTTTTCCTTCCTATTCAATTCAGCTTCTGTCTACAACCTCTCTTGTACCCCTAGACCATCTTTTGTGTTACGTCTCTTTCTTGACTTTTAAATGCTGAAGTTTCCCTCTGCTTCCTTGTTTTTTCTTAGTTTGATATTGAAATTAGTCTGTCTAGTCTCCCATAACTCCATATAACCACCACAAGCTATATCTAATACTGATCTTAGAGTAACATATACCAAAATTAGTTATATAACTTCTCCACTAGGACATGTCTTCTCTGTCTGAGAAAATTGTTAAGAGAAAATTCTTGGTTTTCTTTCCGAATTTTTACCTTCTTAGGTATTAAATGTACTAACAGGGATTCTAGGGCTTCTCTTGACTCAGCAGGTAAAGAATCCACTTGCAATGCAGGAGACACAGGAGGCATGAGTTCAATCCCAGGGTCGGGAAAATTCTCTGGAGGAGGAAATGACAACCCACTCCAATATTTTTTGCCTGAAAAACCATATGGAAAAAGGAGCCTGGCAGGCTGTAGTCCATGGGGTTTCAAAGAGCTGGACAAAACTGAGTGAATAAGGACAAACACAACAGGTGTTCTATTACTATAACCACTACATTGCTTATGTCAAAACCAGAAAAATTATATTTTGTTCACTTAAATTCCCCATCTCAATGTCATCCCACCAGCAAAACTTATTACTTCTATTTCTTTTTAAAAATCTTAGAATCAGTTCAACATCCATTGGATCATAGAAAAAGCAAGACATTTCCAGAATAAAACATCTACTTCTGCATCAATGACAATGCTAAATCCTTTGACTGTGTAGGTCAAAACAAATTGGATATTCTTAAAGAGATGGGGACACCTTACTTGCCTCATGAGAAATCTGTATTCAGGCCAAGAAACAACAGTTAGAACTGGACACAAAGTGAACAACAAACTGTTCAAAATTGGGAAAGGAGCATGTCAAGGATGTACATTATCACCCTGCTTATTTAACTTCTGTGAAGAGTACATCAGTGAAATGCTGGGCTGGATAAAGATCAAACCAGAATCAAGAATGTCAAGAGAAATATAAATAACCTCAAATATGAGCATGCCACCACCCTAATGGCAAAAAGCAAAGAGGAACTCAAGAGCTAATGAATGAAGGTGAAAGAGGAAAGGAAAAAAGCTTGTTTAAAATTCAACATTCAAAAATACTAAGATCATGACATTCAGTTCCATCACTTGATGGCAAATAGATGTGGGAAAAAATGGAAACAGTGACAGATTTTATTTTCTTGGGCTCCAAAATCACTGCAGTTGGTGACTGCAGCCATGAAATTAAAAGACGCTTGCTCCTTGGAAGAATAGCTATGGCAACCCTAGACAGCGTATTAAATAGCAGAGACATCACTCTATTGACAAAAGTCCATACAGTCAAAGCTATGGTTTTTCCAGTATTCATGTATGGATGTGAGAGTAGGACCACAAAAAAGGCTGAGCACAGAAGAATTGATGTTTTTGAACTGTGGTGTCAGAGAAGACTCTTGAGTGTCCCTTGAACTGCAAGGAGATCAATCGAGTCAGTCCTAAAGGAATCAACCCTGAATATTCATTGGAAGAACTGATGCTGAAGCTGAAGCTCCAATGCTTTGGCCACTTGATGTGAAGAGCCCACTCATTGGAAAGACCCTGATGCTGGGTAAGATTGAGGGCAGGAGGAGAAGGGGACAACGGAGGATGAGATGATTGGTTGGCATCATCTACTCAATGGACATGAGTTTGGGCATACTCCAGGAGATAGAAGTACAGGGAAGACTGGTGTGCTGCTGTCCATGGGATCACAAAGAGTCAGATAAGACTGAGGGAATGAACAACAAGAAGCAGCTCAATTGTGTCCGTCTCCACTATCATACACATAAATCCACACCACCTTGAAAATTACAGTAGCTTTCTAAGTTGTCTCCCAACTTCTGCTCTTGTCTCCTCTATGTCTCTTGTCTCCTCTATGTCTCCTTGGCATAGTCAGGCTTCCCTCATAGCCCAGTTGCTAAAGAATCCACCTGCAATTCAGGAGACCCCAGTTTGATTCCTGAGTTGGGAGGATCTGCTGGAGAAGTGATAGGCTACCCACTCCAGTATTCTTGAGCTTCCCTTGTGGCTCAGCTGGTAAAGAATCCACCTGTGATGCAGGAGACCTGGGTAGGGACGATACCCTGGAGAAGGGAACAGCTACCCACTCCAATATTCTGGCCTGGAGAATTCCATGGACTGTATAGTCCATGGGGTCACAAAGAGTCAGGCATTACTGAGTGACTTTTGCTTTCACTTTCTGCATAGCAGCCAGAGTGATTTATTTCAAACTAAATCAGACCATTTTACTTACTGCTTTAAATAATTAACACACTTTCTTTTTAATGGAAAGGAAATTCAGTTTACCACCTGATTTACAAAGTGTCAATGTGAACTGACTTTCATCTATCTGACTAACATGTTCTAACGCAGATCACCCACTTGTCTGATGATTCCAGGGAACAGACCTGTTTCTTGAATATGTCAAGCTTGTTTTAGCTCCAGAACCTTTCTTTAGGCAGTTCCTCTTCCTGGAATGTGTTCTAGCATTTTCTTTGTGCTAGGGAAGCCTCTCTGAAACCCAATAAAGTACGTAACTTCTCTTCCTACCAATTTTTGGCTTTCTGTTTAGTATTTAATGCTGACTAATTATGCATTACATTTGCTGAATTTTCCTTTCTACTAAACTTTAAACTTATTAATGGTAAACACCTCACCCATATTGGTGACTCTTGGATATTCAGAGTCTCAAAAAGAGCCCAGTGCTTTGATTGGGATTAAAAATATTTATTTATTGAATAAGTTTAGATTGAAGAATTAATTGCATCTAAAATTATTAGTCTGACTATAATTTGGAAATGTATTATCATTGTTTTAATTTAGGCATTAGCAAGCTTTTTGCGTATATTTCTAGCTAGCACATATTTTAGGCATTGAAGCTCATATAATTTTCTTGCAATTATTCAACTCCAGCATGGCAGCACAAAAGTAGACCTATATAATAGGCAAATGACTTGACATAGATGGGTTCTGTTAAAATTTTATTCATGAATACCGCTCACAGACTAAATTTTGCCCATGAGCTATAGTTTGCTAATCTCTGATAAAGATTTAAGAATTACAACTAAATCTTGTGCAAAATTACGTAAGATGTACTAATTTTAGGGGACAGCACATAAAACGCTGTCTTTTTATCTTATATTTTTTCAAACATTTCATTCTTTTTATTTTATCTATTCTGTATAGTTACTCCTCCAGTTTTTACATCACTTTGTCTTCTATTCTTGCATAGATTTTAACTTTTATATTTTCAATTTCTTATTTATATTTCTCACCCTTCCAATGCACATGTTGTCTGCTATTTTGAAAGGAGATTTCTTACTTTTGTTGGAGAAACACTTCCATTCTCATGTGAAAAAAAAAATGTTTATTTTCTTGGTAAATAATGGATTAATTCAGTCATCTCCTTTTCCAGTACTGAACCAAGCATCTGAATAAAGTTGAGAGAAATAACACTCTATTTCCTTAACATTTGAGCTCATACTAGTGATTGGTGATTAATTACTGTTGTTCAGTCATTCAGTCATGTCTGACTCTTTGCAACCCCATGGATTGCAGCATGCCTGGATTCCCTGTCCTTCACTATCTCCGAGAGTTTGTTCAAACTCATGCCCATTGAGCCCAGAATGCCATCCACCCATTTCAACCTCTGTCGTTCCCTCCCCTCCTGCCCCCAATCTTTGCCAGGATCAGGGTCTTTTCCAGTAAGTCACCAGCTGGCATCAGGTTGCCATTGGAACTTCAGCTTCAAATCAGTCCTTCCAAAGAATATTCAAGGTTGATTTCCTTTAGGATTGACTGGTTTGATCTCCTTGCTGCCCAAGGGACTCTCAAGAATCCTCTCCAGCACCACAGTTCAAAAGCATCAATTCTTCGGTGCACAAGCCTCTTTATGGTACAACTCTCACATCTATACATGACTACTAGAGAAACCATCACTTTGACTAGATGGAGATTTATCAACAAAGTGATGTCTCTGCTTTGTAATACACTGTCTACTTTGTCATAGCTTTTCTTCCAAGGAGCAAGTGTCTTTTGATTTCATGGCTGCAGTCAGGGTCCACAGTGATTTTGGAGCCCAAAAAAGTAAAATCTGTCACTGTTTCCATTTTTTCCCCATCTATTTGCCACAATGTTTATATTTATTGGATTAATTATTGGAATTTCATTATTTCTAATCAGTTTTACTATTTATTTTGCCAGTTTTCTTTCCACTATCCTGAATAGCAATATCATTTTTTTCAACATTCTTGAATATCTCATCTTCCCTTATCCTCATTCTTGTCAGATGTCTTTTGACTTCATCACAGACAAAATAAAGGTTACAAATGGGAATTTTCTAGCCTTTTCAGTACCAAATTTAAGATCATTTTCAGTTTGTGATCATCCTCTATCGTGATACAACTAGACAAAAGTGTTCCCTTAAAGTCTGGATGCTTTATCTGTTATTCTGGTTTTATTCCTTTGCATCTCCCAAACTGTGTACTGTTGATTATTCTCTAATTCTCTTTTATCATCAACATTTTCCTTTACACTGGATCTTTTCACTCCACTTCATATGTTCTAGTTTATCACATCAATAAATAAACAATAAAAGTGGTAAATAATGCATTAATGATGACTGAGCTGCATTTAGTGCGTCCGGCTCTTTTTGACCCCATGGACTGTAGCCTGCTAGTCTCCTCTGTCCATGCAGATTCTCCAGGGAAAAATGCTAAAATGGGTTGCCACGCCCTCCTCCGGGGGATCTTCCCAACCCAGGGATCAAACCTAGGTCTCCCACGTTGTAGGTGGACTCTTTACTGACTGAGCCACCAGAGAAGCCCTTATTATTAACAATTTCTCAAAAAATAAAATAAAAATTCTAGTAATTGGCATATAAATAATCAAATAAATCACTAATTTCTTCACATTCTTCCATCTGTTTCACACAGCTTTAACTATTCCTTTCACTCACCTTTAATTCAGAGTTAGCTTTCTCAAAAGAATTTTTCAAACTTTTAATAAAACTTTCTGTTCTTTAGCTTACTTTTCAACTTCTTTCATTCTGAATTTCTCTGTTAAAACAATGCTATCCATGTTGATATGTTCAAACAACAGAAATCAGTTGAAAGACTGTATTTTCCTGAAATCACTTGGATCTTTCTATTCTTATAACCTTTTCCAGAGCCCCATATACCCCAGATGGAAAAATCCACTCTACTCCAAGTTAAAGCAAGGTTACTAGCAACAACAACCTATACCTTTCTCGAGAAATCTGCAGGGGTCCTTTTGTTTTTACTCACACCAACTGGTGTCCTATTTTGCTGAAAGCTTGCATGTCAGAATGTTTAAAGCCTTGCAATTTGCTTTCCCAGAATCACTCCTACTTGTCCTTAGCATGGCTCCATCGGCAAAAGCCCTACAAATCCCCATTTCTGTTTAATCACTTTCAAGCAGTTTCATTGGAGGCTGTCATCCCTGCTGTGCATCAGCTTATAAGAGAAAACTCTATGCTTTCAGATCTCCTTGTTTATTTCAACAAAAGCTCAATTATTTACTGATTTTATGTTTTGTTTCTTCATATCAGTGGACAGGACTAATACTCTTTATGGAAAAAATATTACCACACTGTCCTGGTTTCCATCCTACTTCTTTGGCTACACTTTTCGTGTCTACTTCTAGTTTTATCTCTTTTATCTAATCCTTATATTTTGATTTCCTCTGGATTTGGCATTAAAATTGCTATCCCGTTGCTTTAATCATTCTCCTTAAATTCCCTCATCCATTCTTATAACTTCAAGCACAAAATAATCTCAATTAGTCAAATAAAAAAGTATAGTATTCTGAGCACAGTCATTGACATTGAGCATCAGAATTATATAGCATTTTTTCTACTTATCCTTCCTATTTGCCAAATAAGTCACAGGAATTATGAGATTGATCTCATAGGATTATGAAATTGAACTCGTAATCCACTCAAGTAGTGTTCCCTCTAGTTAAACTACCCTAGTAGTTTAAACTAGCCTCCAGAGCTTATGTTAGCAGTAAGTATGACCTCTGCCTCTCTCTCTGTCCCGTCTGTCAGTTTCACTTCTGTCCTTTCACTTTTTTTTTTACCCAACTGCAACTACTCTGGACCTAGCCACAGTCACATCTACCCAAGTGCACAACAGATGCCTTTCCCTGGTCTCTTTGTAGCCTCTCTGATTCGTCTCACACCTATCTTCATTAAATCCCCTTATCTTAAAATCTCCACAATATTTCCTTGTCTGCCTTATTTCTGCTGAGTTTCCCACACCAAACTCAGGTATTTGTACATATCAGACACTCAGTAAATTGTTAGGATAAACATTAAACTCCATGAATAAATGATAGAATGGATTTATAAGTTCTTGACAGTTTAGAGAAAATTTTAATATATGGATGCTAATGAGGGAGACGCAATCATTGAACCAGTGTGTAAAGTTCTCAGTGATCAGAATCTGTACTCTTTACAAGGAATATTTCTGCATTTCTGCATTCATTATAAAAAGAAAATCTCTGACAGTAGAAAACTATATCTATTACAAAAAAACTTTTGTTATAGGCATCATACATTACCTGCATGAATAGAATATTTTTCACTAAGAATCATAACAAGACTTGTTAAAGACTTTAGATTTCTTCAAAAAAATTATTCTTAACTAGAAACAAAACACAAAAGAAGATGAATTCTCACTGCTCAGATTTAATATCAGTTACTTATATGGGGAAATATGCTAATGGTTCTATTATTTTGACTCCATCCAGCCTCAAGATTTGTGTGTAGGATGACGGTGCATTATATGCCCATGCCATTAGATTCATATTTTAAATTTTTGCAAACCCTTAAGTGAAAACAAAGGAAGAGTCAGCATATAAAGCTGACTTGAGTGCCTTGTGGTTGTACACTCAAGCCATCTGTTTCCCACTGAATTAAATGCACTTTTCTTTTGCCAAGAAAGACATTGCAAACTCATGATAAGTGAGTAGCAGAAGAGTAGTGCCCTGAATTTAATGCTGATCAAAATATACTTGTTATTTTCAAAACTCTACATTTTTTTTCAGCAGCTCCTACTGAAAAGCCAAATTCTCTAAGTAGAGAAAGGGCTCGTAAGTCTTTCAATTCAGATCAGACTGAATGAAACCTTATCCTGCCACAAGGGAGCGCTTTGCTTTTTCTGCGGATGACATTGTATCACTTCCTCTCTGCATTACCCATTAATGAATTCCCTGTACTATAAGTGAGATTATGCATTATTTGAATACCAAGTTGTTCTCATGCATAAAACTAGGATGCGGAGAAGAGGAAAAGCAGTTTTTATTGTGAATGCACTGAGCCACTTAACTGGCTGTCAAGTGTTCTCAGTTCAACAAAATCTTTTCCCAGCATCCCCTGGGATGTTCAGAACATTCTTTTGGAAATGAAAGTGTTTTTCTTCCCACTCCTACTGCATTTTTTTGAAGCCCATATACAAGCCATTATTCAAAGAATGAATAATCCTGAAAATTCTCCTGGGAGGATCATCCTGACATACTAAATATAATGCAAGACAGAAGACAGAATGAGCTAACTTTTTGTAAATACCTGAAGTTTTATTTATTTTTTTTAAGAAAAACTAAAACAATTTTTTAAAAGTTTTTCTTTAAATTATGTGTGTGTGTTTATTTCTGCATTATACTGCCAATTTTTAAAAGCCATCTGTGACAGCTAGATTAAACTTTAACTATATTTTATAAACAAAATGGCCTGTACCACATTTAATCCTTACATTTTCACTATCCCATGCCATTAAGCTATTTTACAAGGCTTCACAGAGCATATGGAAAATACTCGAAATTGATTGAACAGGGAGGCATAGGGACTGGGTTCAGAGGAAGAAAGAGGATGTTGTCAAACCAAATCTAAAATATGCTACAATTTTTCAACAATTGTTTTTAACAATCCAAACCTCAGGTGAATTACAATAAAACACAGGAAATCTATCAATACTTAATAATTAGCTTGACTAATATAGATTTTTTCTGAATTTGTGCTTTCTACAGTAAAATATAAGAAAAATTCCTCTAACACATTTGGAAATAAGTAAGTCACACTCCACAGTAACAATAACAACTAATATTAAACACATTTCGTTATTAAAATATTGAAAATGTTAAAATGTTTTTCACAAATAACTCTTTCAAGTTTTTGCTTATTTCATTTAAAATTGGCCGTACACCAATTTTCTCTTTCAAACTATAAAGAAATATATAAGAAAACAAAATGGAACAGGGGATAGGGTATGTGAAGATTACTATACTGTGGATGATATCAGAAAACTAATCTAAGGAAGTAATCTTTGATCTGAAACAAGAATAATGAGGCAGCCAGTCATGTGAAGATTTCAGAAAAGAGCATTGCACGTTGAAAAAGCAACAAATTCTAACACCCAGAGACAGGAATAAGCTTAGGATTATTAAAAGAACAACAAGAAAGTCTATATGGCTGTTGCACAGTGTAAAAAAAATATAGACAGAAACCTCAATTAAAAGGGTTGGAAGACCAAAACCAGGAGCTCTCATGCCTTGCCTTGCAAAGATACCAAGAGTCCAACAGGAAGAGAGACTCCTGTTCTTTCCTGACAATGACCCAGCCAGTGAAAAGCCATGGTCTCTGTTTACCAGAATCCCTGCCACCCCGGCCACTTCCTTTTCCCCTCTATATAAGAGTTCTCCTTCTCTTGCTGTGTGGGGACTGAAACATGACTCACCCTGGTTGCATGAATTGCAATTCTCTGCTGATCTTGAATAAATTCATTTTTAATGCAAAAATGACTGACCGTCTATCTTTTTAGGGCAACAAGAGTATGGTAGTGGTAATATGAACTGAAGACAGGGCTAGACCATGTTGAGATTTGTACTCCAGAATAAGGAGTTTAAGACTTTTTTCAATGTGAAGAGAAACCATTGGACATATTTTAATGGACAGAGCATCACTTGATATTTGAGGATTCAGGGAAGAGTAGAAGCAGAGAGGTGGGTTAGGAGGCTGGTGCAGTAGGATTTGGACTATGGAGGTAACAGTGAAAGTGGTGGGGGGAGGATGGAGGGATGATCAAGTTTAGAATGTATTCTATACATAAAGTCTGTGGAATTATCTATTGGATTCCATGTGAAATGTAATGGAAAGTGAGGATTTACGAACAACTATGAATATGACTTTCTGGATGGTAGTTTTAGTTATGAAAGTAGGAGAGAAACAGACTGGGTAGAAAGGTTGTGAGTGTATTTGAAACTCACACTGTTTCGTTCTTATGAGTGTTTCATTGACATTGTTTAATTGCCAACTAGCAAAGGGGAGATACTAGAATAAGTTGGAATGATCATTCTCATTACATTTTAATCATAACTGGACAGTTAAACATGACATTTCTTGCCATAGTAATTTTAATTATTTGGCTTTTCATTTGCTTTTTTTTTTCTTTTTCTTCCTTGTTGTTGTTTTGATTTGTTTTATTTTGTTCTGTTTTGTGGTGCATGTATGCTCAATCACTGTAGTCCCTGAATCTTTGCAACCCCATGGACTGTAGCCCACCAAGCTCATCTGTCCATGACATTTTTCAGGCAAGAATACTGGAGTGGGTTGCCATTTCCTCTTCCAGGGTGTTTTGTGGTACTTAGTACAATTTAAAAAAAAAAAGATATTGATGATTTTTAAAATCTGGAACACTGTCCCTACTCTGGCAGTTTTTTGTTATTGCCTCTTATCTTGTGGGCTGGCTAGCAGGTCCAGGAGCCAGAGTCTTCTCTGGGAAGCTAATTTAGCCTGTTGTTATAAGACAAAAACTCCAATCTGAAGGTAAATGGCTCTCTCTGGGAGATGCTATGTTAAGCACATAAGTTTGAAACCAAAGTCCTCTCTTTGATCCAACTGACTGGTTCAGAATTGGAAAAGGAATACAACAAGGCTGTATACTGTCACTCTGCTTCTTTAACTTATATGCAGAGTACATCGAGCAACATGCCAGGCTGGATAAATCACAGGCTGCAATCAAGATTGCTGAGAGAAATATCAACAACTTCATATATGCAGATGATACCAGTTTAATGGTAGAAAATGAAGAGGAACAATAGAGCCTCTTGATGAGGGTGAAAGAGGAGAGTAGAAAAGCTGGCTTGAAACTCAATGTTAAAAAAAACTAAGATCTTGGCATTCAGTCCTGTTACTTCATGGTAAATATTAATAGAAGTGGAAAAAAGGAAGCAATGCTAGATTTCATTTTCTTGGGCTCCACAATCACTGTGGATGGTGACTGAAACCTTGAAGTTAAAAGATGTTAGTTCCTTGGAAGGAAAATTGTGACAAACCTATGCAGCCTATTAAAAAGCAGAGACATCACTTTGTCAGCAAATATCCATAGAGTCAAATCTATGGTTTTTCCAGGAGTTATGTGTGAATGTGAGAGCTGGACCATAAAGAAGATTGAATGCCAAAGAACTGATGCTTTCAAACTGTGGTGCTGAATTGAGAGTCCCTTAATTTTGTAAGGAGATCAAACCAGTCAGTCTTAAAGGAAATTGACCTTGAATGTTCATTGGAAGGACTGATACTGAAGCTGAAACTTTGGCCATCTGATGTGAAGAGCCGACCCCTTGGAAAAGACCCTGATGCTGGGAAAGATAGAAGGCAGGAGGAAAAGGGGAAGACAGAGAATGAGATGGTTGGATGGCATCACTGACAATGGGCATGAATTTGAGCAAACTCCGAGAGATAACAGAGTGCAGAGAAGCTGGTATGCTGTAGTCCATGGGGTCACAAAGAGTCAGGCATGACTTAATGACTGAACACCAACATGTAGTATTTAATATTTTTTCAAGGAATTGAATATGAGTTCTACATATACAACTTATTTAATTTTCACAATAACCATATGGATTAATCTTTATAATTATTCTCATTTTAGAGAAAAACTGAGACACAGAGGGGTTAAATAAACATGTCATGATTATAAGGTCATTAAGTTTTGTAGTTGTGATTAGAGCCAAGCCTATCTAACTCTTTACCATTAGAAAAATTAGGAACATTAAAGAACAAGCTGGCATAAGTCTGGAAATAGCTTTCTTCCAGAAACCATACAAGTCGGGCACATTCTACTTGTAGAAATAACATAAAATATATTTCTAACATATGTGCACATAGTCATAGAGGTTACGTTAAAAAAGATTCTCTTTTTATTCATTCAATTCATGAACATCTATTAAAAATCTTTACTGTAGAGTTTTGGAGTTCACTGGTGAACAGAAAGATTCTCACCCTCACTGAGTTTACTTCCTCAAAGAGGGAATTGTTGAGAGGCAAGATTGGTTTATTTCCATCTTTTTCTAAAGAGATGGGAATATATATCATTGACCTTACAGTGAATGCCAGGTGGGTCCAGACCTGCAAGGAGAGATTTAACCAAGTATGTCTCAGGGCACTAAGGCATAATCCATTTCACAGCTTCTGGCATACCATCCCTTTACAAGTCAGCAATGAGTGTTCCTAGTGTCTGCATGGATGAACTAAAGTTTCAACACACTAGAAATCTATGAGAACTGTAAGAAGAGGCCCATTCCTTAATTAAATATCAATACTGTTATATGGAAAAGGATTTTTGTTATTGTTTCACTTTCACTAGTGCCTGCAGTGTTTATAAGACTTTAAATCTGCTGAGAATTTCTGAAGGTTTTAGTTGGTTACGCTTCAGAGGAAAAAATCATTCATGACATAATCTTCTGAGACTTATCTGGGATAACAAAAGCTACATTTTGGCACTTCTCTGAATTCCTCCCATTTTGGATAAGTGATACAAATAGTATGCTGAATGGTGTCATTGCATCTTCAGCCACTGAGAAATGGTATTCTGTATTGTTCTCTTAGAAAGCTTACTAGTATAGAAAATCATCAGACAACCTTTGTGTCTGGAATATCTTCCTTCATGTTTTATACAAGGAGAGATTTATTGTGCATATTAGTGTGTTCACATAATGTTTTTCTGTTGTTTTAAAGCGATAACATTTTAATGTGCTGGTTATTAGTCTTGTTAAGATGAGGGTGATTATTTATGAATGCTTGCCAAAGAATACATAGTGAAGGCTTTGTGTTTGAGACAAGTCAATAAAAATACACATGCATAAATAAGTGAGGTACACCTGTAAAACACTTTTACTATGACCTAGTTAAGACTTTTGTTTTATTGCTTTAAAAATATCTTCAAACCATTAACAATCATTATAATTTCCTTCTGAAGTTTGCAGGTTTCTGTGCTGTGGTTTGTTTGAGAAAGATAGTGTGAGTTCTCAACAGCACAAACTCAGGCATCTCAGAGAACCATGTATAAACCTCTTTTCTTCTCTATTTTTATGAGTAACCTTGCAGCTCAGTATGAGATCTCCTCTGTGTAAATTGACAGTATGCCAATGCTGTGATGTGAAATTGCATTATGCAACTTTGCCGTAAGGAATTTAGCAGCCTAGAGTTGAACTTTGGTAAAAATGAATGGATTATTTCCCCCACTGGGAAAAGCTGAACAGCCTGGCCTGCAAGACATTAGATGGTGAGTCAGAAGTCATAGCCTTGTCACTTACTTGCTGTGTGACCTTGGGCAAATCAATTAACTTCTCTGAGCCTCAGGTTCTCTATCTGTATAATGAGGACTGTGATACTTACCTTAAAAGGAAGGTGGAAGGATTAATGAGGCAATGTCCACAAAACACATTAAGCTCCACAGAAGAGAGGAGCTCTATAATTACAAGCATTATTATCCAATTTAAAGAAGTAAAATGGAGCTATTACTTTATCTTCACTTGTAGGAGTTATTTAAACTGAAACAGTATTAGAGAGAATCTTGAAGCTGAATAGCTTGTTTAAATTGGTTGAATTTTTGAAGAATTTATCTTAATTATATAAAATATCAAATTTTCAATGTAATAAGATCTATGGATTAAGATATTTCTATATGTTGGCAGAATACAAATCACAAAGTATTGAGCTCCAGATGGCCTCATATTTATTCCACTGCATAGACAGTACTGAGCCTAATTCATCTCAAAAAGATTGTTATCTATTTGATCTTTACAATCTTAAAAGAGAGTGTTTCTAAGAACTCCCATACTAACTTGTTCTAGTTTTCAGCAAAAGAGCCTTTCACATTTAACTAAAGAGTTCTTGCTCAATTTAACAGAAAAAATAAATAAATAATTTTTTTTTCTTTAATTCTCAATGGAAGAGAGTGGTCAAACTTTTGTATACTTAAGGAGAATTTTGAAGTTATATTTTTGTCTCATAGCTTAATACCTATAATTTTCATCATTTTTCAGAGGTTCATCTCTTAACAATAACATTATCTCTTTCAACTTTGAATCTCATTCAGTTTGTCATAGTACTTTACTAGTGCAACCTCCAAGCAATGAAGAAATATATCTTCTACATGTTTTGCCATCAACCAGTTATTTGAAAAATTTGTAACTTACTCAGTCCTCCATTTGGCTAGTGTACTTTTTAGCAGCATGAAAAGGTAGGACTAAATCACAAGATTTGATTTGAGCACTTGTATTATATATTGCTATGTATTGTTTGTTATTTTACCATTAGCTTATTGAACATCAATGAGGTGTGGTCATACTTTAATCACTTCAACAACTTTCTAAAATATAATTCCTTTTTATTGATAAGGAAATTGAATGCAAATAGGAAGTATCATGTTGCTTGTAGTTAAGTTCCTGGACATTAAAGTCAGAAAGATTTGATATAGGATCTAATTAATCCAATTTCCTAGCTTTCTTTTTGTCTCTACAGCTGACTAATACTTATTTGAAGGTTTTAACGAAGACTAAAGATCAAATTGACAATATCCGCTGGATCATAGAAAAAGCAAGAGATTTCCAGAAAAACATCTACTTCTGCTTTATTGACTATGCCAAAACCTTTGATTATGTTCAGTTCAGTTCAGTCGCTCAGTTGTGAGTGACTCTTTGCGACCCCATGAATCACAGCACGCCAGGCCTCCCTTACCATCACCAACTCCCGGAGTCCACCCAAACCCATGTCCATTGAGTCCGTGATGCCATCCAGCTATCTCATCCTCTGTCGTCCCCTTCTCCTCCTGCTCTCAATCTTTCCCAGCATCAGGGTCTCCTCCAATGAGTTAGCTGTTTGCATCAGGTGGCCCAAGTATTGGAGTTTCAGCTTCAACATCCTTCCAATGAACACCCAGGACTGATCTCCTTTAGGATGGACTGGTTGGATCTCCTTGCAGTCCAAGGGACTCTCAAGAGTCTTCTCCAACACCACAGTTCAAAAGCATTAATTCCTCTGTGTTCAGCTTTCTTAATAGTCTAGCTCTCACATCCATACATGACCACTGGAAAAACCATAGCCTTGACTAGACAGATCTTTGTTGGCAAAGTAATGTCTCTGCTTTTTAATATGCTATCTAGGTTGTTTATAACTTTCCTTCTAAGGAATAAGTGTCTTTTAATTTCATGGCTGCAATCATCATCTGAAGTGATTTTGGAACCCAGAAAAATAAAGTCAGCCACCATTTCCACTGTTTCCCTATCTATTTGCCATGAAGTGATGGGACCAGATGCCATGATCTTAGTTTTCTGAATGTTGAGCTTTAGGCCAACTTTTCACTGTCCTCTTTCACTTTCATCAAGAGACTCTTTAGTTTTTCTTCACTTTCTGCCATAGGGTGATATTGATTGTGTGGATCACAACAAATTGTGGAAAATTCTTCAAGAGATGGAATACCAGACCACCTTACCTGCTTCCTGAGAAATCTGTATGCAGGTCAAGAGGCAACAGTTAGAACTGGACATGGAATAGACTGGTTCCAAATAGGAAAAGGAGTACATCAAGGCTGTATATTGTCACCCTAGTTATTTAACTTATATGCAGAGTACATAATGTGAAATCCCAGGCTGGATGAAGCACAAGCTGGAATCAAGATTGCCAGGAAAAATATCAATAACCTCAGATACACAGATGACACCATACTTGTGGCAAAAACCGAAAAAGAGCTAACAAGCCTCTTGATGAAAGTAAAAGGGGAGAGTGAAAAGATTGGCTTAAAACTCAACATTCAAAAAACTAAGATCATGGCAACTGTTCCCATCACTTCATTGCAAATAGATGGGGAAACAATTGAAATAGTGAGAGAATTTTATTTTCTTCAGCTCCAAGATCACTGCACGTGGTGACTGCAGCCATGAACTTAAAAGACACTTGCTCCTTGGAAGAAAAGCTATGACTAACCTAGACAGCATAGTAAAAAGAAGAGACATTACTTTTCTGACAAAAGTCCATCTAGTCAAAGCTATGGTTTTTCCAGTAATCATTATGGATGTAAGAGTTGGAATATAAAGAAGCCTGAACACAAAAGAATTGATGCTTTTGAATTGTGGTGTTGGTGAAGGCTCTTGAGAGTCCCTTGGACAACAACAAGGAGATCAAACCAGTCAATGCTATGGAAATCAGTCCTGAATATTCATTAGAAGGACTGATGCTGAAGCTGAAGTATCAATACTTTGGCCACCTGATGTGAAGAACTGACTCACTGGAAAAGACCCTGATGCCGGGAAAAATTGAAGGCAGGAGGAGAAGGGGATGACAGACGATGAAATGGTTGGATGGCATCACCGACTCAATGGACAGGAGTCTGAGCAATCTCCGGGAGTCAATGATAGACAGGGAAGCCTGGTGTGCTGCAGTCCAAAGAGTTGGACACGACTGAGTGAACTGAACTGAGCTGAAATGAAGACTAAATGAAATAGTAAGCAGTAATGATGCCAAAGATTTGGCCTCTGTGCCCTAGCGCTCAATTGAATCTCAGAGACAGTGTTTTGGGAGAAGTAGTAAAGAATAGCTTTATGGCTTTCCAAAGCAAAAGAGGGTATAGTGTGATTGTGCCTCAAAAACTATCTCCCACCCTGGGGTGAACTGGTGAAGAATTTTACAGGGAATGGTTCAAGGATGGGATTGCTGATAAGAGTCAGGATCTGTTCAGGGCCTGCCATCTTCAGGTGGTCTCCTGAAAATGAAGTTTTAAAAATTCATCCACTCATCTCTAATTTTCATCAGAAACTGAGCCAAGATATCTCTGTTATTAAATATGATTATTATTTGTTTTTCCTGCAGAAAGAGGATAAGGAAAGAAGAGGTAGGAAGAAACCCATGATCACACTATGATTCATAATATGCAAACCAAGATAACCTGACTTCATTATGCAAAAGCTAAGTCAGTATGATTCTGTCCATTTATGAATGGGTATAAGATTGAAGAGACCGAAAACAACTTTCTCCATTTATAGTGAACTGTTCTTTGATTCTCACTGCCTTCCAACCCAATACTCAGTCTCTCTGTATCTAAGAGACAGGGTTGGGTGGTCAAACAGATCCCTGACAAATGCAGTTTTACTTTTACTAATCAAGTATCTTAAACATTTTGAACTCCATTTTCCTCCTGTAAAATGATATTGACTTCATAGCAGTGAAAGAAATGTAGAAATGTGCAAAAAAATCATAGTGTCTAGTACAGAGAAAAAAAAAAAAACAAAGAAAATTATTTTCTTTCTGCACTGCACATTCTTTTTGCCTGCACAAGTATTTCTTCCTGTCTCTTCATTTCTGAGCCCTGCTTTTCTTTCAATGCTCCACTTAGTTTTTTTTTTTTTTTTTTTTCTTCAGAAAATGTTATTTCAAAGTCTGGGAGAGATTTTCACTGCTGAATTCTGAAAGTAATTTCCTCCATCTCTTTATGGCAGCCATAACATTTTTACATTGTGTCAGAATCAGATTGGTACACGCCTTACTCTCCTACTTGTCTATATGCTCCTCAGTAAAATTCAGTTTTGTTCAAAATTCATGGAACGCCTCTTAAGGGTCAGAATTCATATAAGTCATTGGAGATTCAAGGTTAAAAAGAATCCCTGCCATGAAACTCCTCACAAAATGGTAAGAAAGAAATGACTTTACAGCCTTCCTACCCTAGCATAGAGTTAGTGGGAACAAATCATTGATCTATTACTGTGCAGATGATGAAAGAAATGAAGTAAGCCATTATTAATAACTTATTTATTGTCATTGAAATGGATACATTTCATCAACCAATTGTTTAGTAATTATATAAAGTTTTTGAAGTACATATATTTAAATTTCTTTTAAGCAATAAACATGCATCTAAATGTATGTATACATATTCAGGCATAGTAAATAAGCCAATTGCTACAAGAACTTCATCCAATAACTGGTCTATGCAGTCTCAGCTACCTTGAAGGAAGACAAGAAGAAATTGAAAAATTACCTATTATTTCTAATAAGTTTTCATTGTAGGCACCTTAAAACCTAGCTATAGACTCTGAATAGTGACTGGATTTGGGCCTTGTACAAATTTGCATAAAAATTATGGTTCTGCCTTCTAGATATGTTTCCTGGAATAATAAATCAGTACCATTAATCACGACTCCAATCACAATCAAAAGGAGTAAGCTACCAAGAAATTACCAAGTTTCTAACATACCAGACTTTATGTAACACATTACTGAAACCAAGCAGGACCCTGTGGGGCTCCTAGAAATGGAAGACTTTCTGTGTCCCCTGTTGCTCATTTGCAGGGAAGAGATGCCTGTCTCCAAGATATTTCCTGAGTTACAAAGGGTGGATTTGCACTGTATCTAGCAAAGGAAGGAAGGGGATACAGAGATAAGGGAAAAGCAGTTAAGAAACAATAATGCAGCCTTGGGGCAGGGTCCTGGTTCTGCCTCCAGGGATACATATAACAATATCTTTAAGCTCTGCCGCAGAACTAAAGCCCCCACCAAGTGGAAAAAGTTCTAGAGAAGTCACAGTTTGAAAACTTCAAGCTGCAGAAACACACATACATATACAACTTTTGTCACATTTTGCTTACTAATTTTGTTTAATTTTATATTTAAATTTTTATAGTTCTTATTTCTCTTGAAATTAAATTTTATGCATATTGCCATAATTCAACTAAGTGATCACCTATTCTTGAACACTTCAATTATTTAAAAAAATTTTTTTCTGCTACATATAATGATTTCATATATAAATCGTTGAATTTTCCCCCTGTCGTTTACTTTTCAGGAAAAAAGTCTCTGTTTCCAAGATTGAAACTGCTAGACTTATAGATACATATGCTTTTTAAGACTTCTCATACATATTTTCAAGTGCCTTTCAGGATAACTGTCGTGTCTCATAAGTTTGCATTCTTCTTCTTTTCTGTGCTGTTTAGAATAGCCCTTTTGTGTTCTTTTTTTTGTTCTTTTCCTTATTAGCAGCTCCTGGAGAAGAGAAAGGCTACCCACTCCAGTATTCTGGTCTGGAGAATTCCATGGACTATATAGTCCATGGGGTCACAAAGAGTCAGACATGACTGAGTAACCTTCACTTACTGGCAGCTACTCTGGAATCTCATATAAAATTATGCTACTGAATGTCAAACTTCTGAAGATCATTCATACAACTTTCGGTATAAGAGCTCTGCTATTTATTAGAGTGGGAAAAATGTTTATGTTTATTTACTTATGTCTTATTCTATATTTTCATGATATTATATATTTAAAGGTATGAGAAAAGTTTCTCTGAAATTGAGAGTTTAAATACAACTTTCTAAATCCAAAATGATTTAATATGCTAAATTTAGCAAAGTATACACATTGATTTAGGTCTACTTTTATTGAGCTTAGATTGAAAATATTTCTTCACCAAACTACTTGTCAGTATTAGTGCCAAAAGCCTAAAGTTACTATAGAAAGAGTGTTTTGAAAGTTGGAACTCTTGAAACCTTTAAATCTCTTGCAGCATTAACTTAAATTTAGCCTTTTGGGACACAATTATTTTGTGTGATGTGTCACTCTTCTAAAATTAGCTACTTTTAGCTATGATTCTCTACACTAACTTTGCAGTAGGAGCTAAGAACAGATAATAACACATCTATCAGTTTATTGAAAATAAAATTATAAAAGTGGCATTATGCATATACATTAATATTTTTCAAAAGAATGGGCTTATATTTATCATTTTATTATCAAGTTACTAATGATTTGCATGTGCTAAAATAATCAAAGGTAGTAAGAAGAAATGAAATGATGCTACAGACTGAAGGTTTATGTCTCCCCATAATTCACTAGATGAATCCTCATCCTCAAGATTATGATATTGTATGTAATGTTCTTGGGAGGTGATTAGGTCATAAGTCTTAATGAATGATATTAATATCCTTATAAAACAGACCCCAGAGAGCTCCCTTGATCCTTCTCCCATGTGGGAACACACAGAGAACATGGCCATCAATGAGCCAGGAAGTAGGTTCTTACCAGATACCAAATCTATTGGTATCTTGACCTTGAAATTCACAACTTCCTGAATTGTGAGAAAAATTTTCTTCTGTTTATGTTACTGAGTATATGGTATTTTCTTATAACAGACTGAATTAAGTAAGACAAATAATAATTTCACATGTTGAGGGAAAGATTAACCTTTATATAATTTAGCATGCTTAGAAAAGTAGAATTGGATACTAAACTAAGATGAGCTCCTAGAATATACTGAGGCATTTCTAGTTTGAGGTGATGATTTTGAGTTAACCTTTCTGTTTAGTTGTAAGCACTCAATGTTAAATAATTTAGAGTTTTCTTTCATTTTGATTTCAATGAAATTCTGTCATGTCAGATACCAAGCGTATAAGATTATTTGACTTCATTATTAACTTATCATTTGAGAGATAATTATTGACTAACAAACCCCATCATTCCTAAAGTGAGATTCATAATTCTTTTGCAAGACAGCTGTCTCTTAGAATAACTTGATGCTATATGTGAATATGAAACATTAGGATAACAGGCAAGTTCATGGAGAGTGCCTGTGTGCATGCTAAGTCACTTCAGCTGTGTCCAACTCTTTGGGACCCTATGGACTGTAGCCTGCCAGGCTCCTCTGCCCATGGGATTCTCCAGGCCAGAATACTGGAGCGAAGTTCCATTTCTTTCTCCAGGGGATCTTCCCAACCTAGAGATTAAACCTGCATCTCTTACCTCTCCTGCATTGGCAGGCAGGTTCTTTACCTTTAGTGCCACCTGGGAAGCCCTTATGAAGGAGAGGGTTTAACAAATAGAGCCTCAATCAAACTACTTAATAATAATGTGAAATTGTGCAGCCTTTTTTTCCTCTCAATATAAGACTATAAGTATTTGAAAGAATTAAAGTGTTAGATAGAGCCCAACAAGGAAAGGAATTTGGAATAAAATGGGAAAGGTGAAATTCAGATATTTTCAAGGCAAATTTGATAAGTGGGAAGTTCTCAATTTACCTCTAAAATCTGCCTCTCCTCTTTATTTAAGTAAAACTTGGCTAAAAACACTGTTAGTGTTATTTTTAAAAGACTTGTAGAGGAATCTTGAGGGGGTATATGAAATTGTGTGGAAGGGAAATATACAAAAGTCTAAACACAAAAGCAGAGAATGAAAACTCAGGAATATCATGAATGTGGAAACAGATATTTAGGATAAATGTCAGTCCACCAAGAATTCCCATATATATTTGGAACAATAGTAAATTTCCTCTGAATGCATTGGATGAAGTTGGCATAATTGTGTTTAAATCTTTTCTTTTTTTTTTTCTTTTTGACATAATTATTTATTATTTATTTTTTAAACTGGCATATAATTGCTTTGTAATGTTGTGATAATTTATGCTGTACAGCAAAATGAAGTGGCTATATGTATACATATAACTTCTCCCTTGTGATTCTCTCTCCCACTCCCCAATCCCACACCTCTAGGTCATTATAGAGCACAGAACTAAACTCCCTATGCTATTCAGCAGCTCCCCACTAGCTACCTACTACACCTCAAGTCTCTGACCTTCCTCTTCCACCCTGTATCCACATGTCCATTCTCTAAGTCTATGTCTATTCCTGCTCTGCAAATAGATTCATATGTATCATTTTTAGAGATTGTATATTTATGCATTAATATACAATATTTTTCTCTGTATAACTTACTTCACTTTAATGACAGACTCTAGGCCCTATTGCATCATTATTAATGAGCTAATTGCATTCCTTTTTATTGCTGAGTAATATTCCAGTGTACATATGTACTGTGTCTTTATCTATTCATCTGTTGATAGATGTTTAGGTTGCTTCCATGTACTAGTTATTGTAAATAGTACTACAATGAACAATGGTGCACATGTGTCTTTTTGAATCATTAATTTTTCCAGGCATATGCCTAAGAGTGGGATTGTTGGGTCATATGATAGCTTTTTTAAGGAACCTCTATACTGTTCTCCATAATGGCCGTATCAATTTACATTTCAAAAAACAGTGCAAGAGGGTTCCCTTTTCTCCATGCCCTTTTCAGCATTTGTTATTTGTAGATTTGTTGATGGCCGTTCTGACTGGTGTGAGGTGACACTTCATTATGGCTTTGATTTATAGTTATCTAATAATTAGTGATGTTAAGCTTATTTTCATATGTTTGTTGTCCATCTTTATATGTCTTTTTTAGAGAAATGGCTGTTTAGGTCTTCTGCCCATTTTTTGATTGGGTTGTTTGTTTGTTGTTTTTTGATAATGAGCTACATGAGCTGCATATACATTAATCCTTTGACAAGTGCTTAGTTTTCAAATATTTTCTCCCTTTTGGAGGGTTTCCTGGCTTCAGACTATACTTTGAAGCTGCAGTAATCAAGACAGTATGGTGCCAGCACAAAACAAAAATATAGATTAACGAAGCAGGATAGAAAGCTCAGAGATAATCTCATTCACCTACAGTCAACTGATCGTTAAGAAAGGAGTCAAGAATACACAATGGAGAAAAGATAGTATTGTCAATGATAGGGCCCCTAGGGGGTCTCACTGATAAGATGGCTCATTATGTTGACCTCGAAAAGGATAAAACACAATGATCCTTGAGACTGACCAAATTGCCCAAATGGCATCCCATTATCTCACTAGCGCCTATCTTCTTAAAGCTTCCAGACCACCAGATTCGAGACCTCTGGCTATGTGACCATCCCTTCAGAGAATTTTTCATTTGTTGGGTATAAGAAGGACTCTGTCAGAAAGGGAGGATGCTGGTTCTCCTTAAGGGCCAGTCATCCCTCTTTTCCCTCTAATAAATCCCTTTTCTTGCCTGACTGCCCGGCTCACTCTCTTTTTCTCTGCACTCGCTTTACAGTCAATAAGTAATGCGTGGAAAACTGGACAGCTACATGTAAAAGAATGAAAGTAGAGCACTTCCTAACACCAGACATAAAAATAAACTCAAAATGTTTTAAAGACCTAACTGTAAGGCCAGACACTAAAACTTTTAGAGGAAAGCCTAAGCAGAACGTACTTTGACATAAACCACAAGATCTGCTTTGACCCATCTCCTAGAGTAATGGAAATAAAAGCAAAAATAAACAAATGGGACCTAATTCAAATTAATAGCTTTTGCATAACAAAGGAAACCATAAATAAGAAAAGACAGCCCTCAGAATGGGGGAAAATATTTGTGTTTTATCCCAACCATACTGAAAAATTTAAGGCTGATATTTGATTTTGTCATGAAATGATATTAATACCTTACACCAAATCCAGTCCTACAAAAAAAAAAAAGAAAAATCATCTTATCTTTATCTAGCATATATGTTTTTATACTTAGAATGTTAAAAAATGCTATATTTCTTTATAAACTATTAGCATTATCTTGTTCAATATCTGTTTTGGTAATATGGGAGCATGATTTCTCTTTTTTTTACTTGATTATTTTCTCATTTACTAAAAATATGCAATCAGTGTATACTTTATTATTATTATAATGACATAAAATAAATATAAACTTTATATTAAATTACTGAACTGATAATTCAATAAACATTAAGGACTTAAGTTTCAAGAACTGGTGATAAAATGTTGAGGAAAGTAGGCGTATTCATAGAGACGATATTCTGCTGAAAGAGACATTAGTCAAATAATAAGAGAATTAAATAAAAAACA
Source organism: Cervus canadensis (assembly GCF_019320065.1). NCBI lineage: Eukaryota > Metazoa > Chordata > Mammalia > Artiodactyla > Cervidae > Cervus > Cervus canadensis. The sequence goes on along the minus strand of NC_057394.1, from coordinate 45,171,790 downwards.
CAGCCATGCTAAGTATTATGAGAGCATCAGATTTAGGAGGGCAGAGAATATAGTCTCCTTGAGTAAATTTTGCCCAGGCTTAAATCTGAATGCTACATAGGAGATAACTGATGAAAAGAAGATGAAAGAGCCCTGTGGGGAAGGGGGTAATAAGCATAAAGTTGTTATTGCAGGAGGGAGCAGGTAAAGATTTCCAGAGCTATAAGAAGCTCTGTATCACTAGAGCAGACAGTAAAAGGGGGCACAAGGTATAATAAAAGCCTGAAGTGGTAGGGAGAGCCCTATTTTATGTGGGGTCTTTCTAATCTCTTTCAGTAGTTTTGGCTTTGTTTTAGAACCAATTGTAAACAATTAGAGGATTTAAGCATGCCTAAAACAAGCAGGAAAGTGGATATGGTCAAATATGTATTTCAAAGACAATCCTTATTTCCAGTTGTAGAATATAGATAGAAAGTATGAACAAGCAAAATCACCTTGAAATCTGTTATAGAAATCCAAAGGAGTGATAATAGTAATTGGGTTATTATGATTACTGATGCAAATAGCCACAGTCAATGGGTTTGAGGTATGTAGTTAAACTTTAAAACAGAAGAGTAAATTGGATATTTGGAGGGGTGAGCAAAAGATTGGAAATAGTTAAGAACGGCATTGCATTTCTGCTGTGCAGTACTCAGAAGGTGGTAGAGTGATTCAGTAATACAGGCATCTTTGAAGAAGGGCAGATACAGGAGGATCATTCATTTCACTGGAACACATGGAACAGTTTGTGGTTTTGAAATTTTAATAGTGAGCTGGACATAACAATCTGAAATAGATGTCTAGTTTACCTACAATGACTTCTGACACCAAGTATACAGATCTAAATCAAACCTAACAGATTAAGTACACAGTCTTCCACAAAACTACTCTTACTTCGGATATCAGATGTAGGTTGCTGGGTCCCCAGACAACCTTCACCTCTGACCAGCTGACTTCTAATTTGGGGGATCCCACTTGCTTCCAGTTTCAATAATTCACTAAAACATCCCATATATCTTAGGAAAATGCTATGCTGATGATTAGAGTTTCATTATCACAAACAGATTCAAATCAGAACCAGCCAAAGGAAGAAATGCATATGTAATATTCAGAAAAGTTTCAAATGCAAAGCTTCTATTTGTCCTCTCCTCATGAAATCAGGACACATTAACCTCCCAGCACACTGATGTGTGACAGTACATGGGGTACTGCCAACCAGGGAAGTTTACTTAAGCTTTAGTACCTAGGATTTTGTTGACATTTCATTATCTAAGCATGATTGATTGAATCACTGGCCACATGAGTCAAGCTCAAAATTCACCCTCCTCCCCTCCTCAGAGGTCAAACTGATATCACTTGGCTAAGAATCCCAACCATCTAATCACATGGTTGGTCTTTCAGGCATGGTAGACGCAATCTTAAGTTAACTCATTAGCACAAACTATCTAAGACTCATCCTGAGTCACCTTGTGACCACATCCCATCCCTTGTGGTATTAGGGGCCCACAATGAATAACAAAGACATCTCTATCACTTAAGAAATCTCAAGGATTTACAGGGTACCACCCAGGAGTCAGCTTAAGACCAGCTATTTTATTACACACTAATAATTCAAAAAATGAAGATCATGGCATCCAGTCACATCACTTCATGGCAAATAGATGGGGAAACAATGGAAATAGGGACAGACTTTATTTGCCTGGGCTCTAAAATAACTGTGGATGGTGACTGTAGCCATGAAATAAAAAGATGCTTGCTCCTTGGAAGAAAAGCAGTGACAAACCCAGATGGTGTATTAAAAAGCAGAGATATTACTTTGCCTGCAAACGTTCATATAGTCAGAGGTATTGTTTTTTCAAGAGTCACATATGGATACGAGAACTGGACAATAAAAAAAAGGCTGAACAATGAAGACAAGATGTTTTTGAACTGTGGTTTTGGAGAATACTCTTGAGAGTCCCTTGGACTGCAAGGATATCAAACCAGTCAATCCCAAAGGAAATCAGACCTGAATATTCACGGGAAGGACTGATGCTGAGGCTCCAATACTTTGGCTACTGGGTGCAAAGAGCTGATTCACTGGAAAAGACCCTTATGCTGGGAAAGATGGAAGGCAGCAGGAGAAGGGGACAACAGCAGATGAAATGGTTGGATGGTATCACCGACTCAATGGACATCAGTTTTAGCAAGCTCCAGGAGATAGTGAAGGAAAGGGAAGCCTGGCATGTTGCAGTCCAGTTCAGTTCAGTTCAGTTGCTCAGTCATGTCTGACTCTTTGTGACCCCATGGACCACAGCACACCAGGCCTCCCTGTCCATCACCAACTCCCAGATTTTACCCAAACTCATGTCCATTGAGTCAGTGATGCCATACAACCATCTCATCCTCTGTCGTCCCCTTCTCCTCCTGCCCTCAATCTTTCCCAGCATCAGGGTTTTTTCATATGAGTCAGCTCTTTGCTTCAGGTGGCCAAAGTATTGGAATTTCAGCTTCAGCATCAATCCTTCCAATGAACACCCAGGACTGATCTCTTTAGGATGGACTGGTTGGATCTCCTTGCAATCCAAGGGACTCTCAAGAGTCTTCTCCAACACCACAGTTCAAAAGCATCAATTCTTCAGTGCTCAGCTTTCTTTATAGTCCAACTCTCACATCCATACATGACTACTGGAAAAACCATAGCTTTGACTAGACGGACCTTTGTTGGCAAAGTAATGTCTCTGCTTCTTTACATGCTGTCTAGGTTGGTCATAACTTTGCTTCCAAGGAGTAAGTGTCTTAATTTCATGGCTGCAAGCACCATCTGAAGTGATTTTGGAGACCCCAAAAATGAAGTCAGCCACTGTTTCCACTGTTTCCCCATCTATTTGCCATGAAGTGATGGGACTGGATGCCATGATCTTAGTTTTCTGAATGTTGAACTTTAAGCCAACTTTTTCACTCTCTTCTTTCACTTTCATCAAGAGGCTCTTTAGTTCTTCCTCACTTTCTGCCATAAGAGTGGTGTTATCTGCATATCTGAGGTTATTGATATTTCTCCTGGCAATCTTGATTCCAGCTTGTGCTTCTTCCAGCCCAGCATTTCTTATGATGTACTCTGCATATAAGTTAAATAAGCAGGGTGACAATATACAGCCTTGATGTACTCCTTTTCCTATTTGGAACCAGTCTGTTTTTCCATGTCTAGTTCTAACTGTTGCTTCCTTATCTGCATACAGGTTTATCAAGAGGCAAGTCAGGTGGTCTGCTATTCCCATCTCTTTCAGAATTTTCCACAGTTTATTGTCATCCACACAGTCTAAGGCTTTGACATAGTCAATAAAGCAGAAATAGATTTTTTTCTGGCACTCTCTTGCTTTTTCAGTGATCTAGCAGATGTTGGCAATTTGAACTCTGGTTCAAATCCTAAGAGATGATGCTAAGAAAGTGCTGCACTCAATATGTCAGCAAATTTGGAAAACTCGGCAGTAGCCACAGCACTGGAAAAAGTCAGTAAAACCATCTTGAACATCTGGAATTTCAGGGTTCACCTATTATTGAAGCCTGGCTTGGAGAATTTTGAGCATTACTTGACTAGCGCGTGAGATGAGTGCAATTGAGCGGTAGTTTAAACATTCTTTGGCATTGCCTTTCTTTGGGATTGAAATGAAGACTGACTTTTTCCAGTGCTGTGGCTACTGCCGAGTTTTCCAAATTTGCTGACATATTGAGTGCAGCACTTTCTTAGCATCATCTCTTAGGATTTGAAATAGCTCAACTGGAACTCCATCACCTCTGCTAGCTCTGTTCGTAGTGATGCTTCCTAAGGCCCACTTGACTTCACTTTCAAGGATGTCTGGCTCTAGGTGAGTGATCATATCCTTGTGATTATCTGGGTTGTGAAGATCTTTTTTGTATAGTTCTTCTGTGTATTCTTGCCACCTCTTCTTAATATCTTCCACTTCTGTTAGGCCCATACCATTTCTGTCCTTAATTGAGCCCATCTTTGCAGTCCATAGGGTTGCAAGGGGTGGAACATGACTGAGCTACTGAACAACAACAATGGGTGAGTTTGCCTAAGTATTTGAATGTTGATTTGGGTATAAGCTTAAAGTTTCACTGGAGTTTAGAATCTCTAAAATCTGATGCTTATTTTGAAGAAGGTGAGTCAATAAGGAATAGAAAGAGGGAGTGAGTAAATAGGCAAGAGGGATTTAGAGTGGGTTTCTGAAATTTAGAAGAGATTAGACAATACAGCTGTTGCTGTAATGTACTGCAAGAGGAGGCCCAAGAACTTTTCTTTTTAATTACTGACTTGGATGTAATTTGACTTTTCATCCTCATTTATATTTTTTGAGTTAAAAAACTATTTCATATTGGAGTATAGTTGAGTCATAACGTTCTGTTATTTTTGGTATACAGTAAAGTGACTTATTTGTACCTAGTTAGTTATACATATGCACATTACTTTGGGCTTCCCTGGTGGCCCAGACAGTAAAGAATCCACCTGCAGTACATGATCTGTGGAGCCCAAATCTGTTTCATGACATTATTAAATTAATTAATTAGAGAAAATTTTGATTGTCTCATATTTGGGGGTCTCTAGCCTGTATCTTAGCAGCAGCAGCAGCAGCAGCCTATATCCAGGGAATAAAACAATGAATTGAACAGATAAAACATTTTGCCTCATTGAGCAAACATTCTTAGAAAAGAATAGCATTTAATACCTGTTCAAAATAATACAGTGATTAAATATCCAGTCACATTTTAGGGTTCAGTTCAGTTCAGTTCAGTTGCTCAGTAGTGTCTGACTCTTTGTGACCCCATGAATTGCAGCACGCCAGGCCTCCCTGTCCATTACCAGCTCCCAGAGTTTACGCAAACTCTTGTCCATGGAGTTGGTGATGCCATCCAACCATCTCATCCTCTGTCGTCCCCTTCTCCTCCTGTCCCCAATCCCTCCAGCCTCAGGGTCTTTTCCAATGAGTCAACTCTTTGCATGAGGTGGCCAAAGTTCTTAAATCTAAAAGATCAAAATCATGAAGTTTATGTTAGAAAATAATCTATTCAGATTCTGAATTCTTAAAATTTGTTATTTATCAATCTCTGATTTTAAAATCTATTATATATGCAAATATGTTTTTATCTTGAATAAACAAATTTCTTGGTCGGATTACTTTAGCAAAGGCATTGCAGGCCAACTTTCAATCTTTATATCATGAGCTGGTCAAGTGAAATATAGTTTGTGACACATTTATGCCTAAATACATGTTTGAAGCAATAACCTGGCAAAAATTATTATTTTCTCACAGATATTCCAAGTTCATCTTTATTTCCTTTTCAAATAAAATTTTGTTTGCCATTTTCACTGGTGATGCAGCATATGTGAGTCAGCCTCATAAATGGTATAATTTATGGAGGATAGATAAGCAATTAATAGTAGATGAATAATAAGTTCAAATTTAATTGTGCCCTAGGGTAGTAAACCTTATTAGCAAAGATGCAAATCTGACACTTTTAAGCCAGAAAAAAAAAGTTCTCGGGAATTTGATTTTACATTGGCACATCTACTTGCTGCCTTCTGGGTTATGCCAAGCTCTAGCTACTGCTTTCAACACCGTAATTTAACACTAGGAACTCACTCCTAATGACACCATCCTTTGAGCAATACACTAATAGATCATGGGCTGATGATGTTCATTAATGATTAATCACACTAATATATCATTTTCTCTGTCACACAGGTGTTTTATCAGATTAATTCTATCAGTGCAATGACCTGTGATGATGATGCATTGCTTAAGGATGATGCAATTCAGAAAGAAATGAAATTTGGAACTAAATATGTATTCAGCAGCTTTGAAGCTCTACTGGCAAATTTCATAGAAACAAAAGATATGAATGAGATGTGCATTTCAATGTTAAGTACATATTCTAGTATTTATAATGGAAAGAGAAAAACAGTCATATTTCTACTTACAAATTATTTTTTAAGAAACAATTTAAAATCCTAAAACCATAGCATCTAATTTCTTGAAAAATATTTTCTGCTTGGGTATGAAAGCATCACACTCTAATTAAACATATTTTTGTAAAGTTAAAATGCTGTTGCTCTGCCTTTTTCTAGACATAAGAAGGTTTAAGTCAGAAGTTTTTTTTGTTTGTTTTTAATTTGGACATTTAGAAAAAATATAGCAGTGCTTTACATATTAAGTAAATAAAAGACATAGTGAATTTAGATTAATTTAGAGAGGTTTTCTTAAAGTTTACTGTAACATCTAGTCAAAGAGAATATATTAAAATCATATTTTTCTCAGTGTATATGAATATAATTTTAAAAACATTCAGAGAGAATTTTAATTAGATTTCTCAGGGAGATAATGAAAAAAGTGTTAATTATATTCTTATTATTCCATTTTCAATTATAAAGTTGGATTAGTCAGTATCCTATTAAGTTACTTTTATGTGATTATTACATACATACACTTGAAGACCTTTTTAAGGATATATTTAATCATATATTTTAGAATTTTCTTTTCACAAAGCAAGTGTTTTTCTTTTCTTCAAATCAAACCCCAGTGCTTCAAGTATCAGGTAAATGCACCATTTACATTATAATTCCTAGAATCATTTTTAGTCCTTCAGTATTTGCCATAATGTTTCAAAGTGATCTAGATCCATGATTGATATACATGGTTTTTCTAACATCAGTTTATAATAAATGCTATCAGTTGGTGATATTCATATTTAACATAAAAAGATCCATGAATACTTAAATAATTGAGTCAATTTATTGATTTAGGACACATTTTTTTGAGTTTTGACTGAGACATAGATATTATATTATCATTTACTACTGGATACTTGATATCATCTAGATGGGATCTAATTTGACAGCAAATCTATTTTGTAAAGATGTCTCTTCTGTTTCTTCTTCTATTTCTTATTTTTAGATTTTTATTATCTGACAAGTGTAGCCATGTCATATCTTATATCACCTTGGGTATCTCACCTATGGGATAAGCAATATAACAGCAGGAAAGTGAGATGCAAGCCTTGACACTCTTCCACTTTTGGCCAAAATAATTATCTAAACTAAATTGCATCTTAAACAGTTTGTAAGGAATTAGTGCCTCAATCAAAGATTGAAAGTAGTCAAGGGCATTGTCTCTACCATCTCTCCATTTATTATTAGTTTTTCTTTGTTTGGCTTCAGAACAATAAATTAGATTGTGGCAGACGATGATGAACTACCAAAACTTTTACCAAATGGCTATCTCAATCACAGCCATTATGTTAGAAGTGGTATATTTATTGGAGCAGAACAGCATAGCCTCTAACACTTGCTATATAATTATTGACCTGGAAAATTCATTCTTCTCAAGCTTCAACAGTAATGAGAATCAAAAGCAATAGATGTACCACTATTGCAATAAAATCTTACTCAAGAGTGTCCCTAAAGGACAGTGGAAAAAAAACAAAAAACAAAGAAAAAGCTATCCTCCCAGATGGGATGGTTACACCTTACTTGTTCACTTGGGTTTGGAGATAGAAGTAGAGAAGTAGCCTGAAGTTGATATACATAGGCTTCTGGATAGCTTAATACATTGGTTAGTGATATGGAGAAAAAACACGTGTATGGTATGAGAATGTGGATGAATTTTGTTACTTTTATCTTGTCAGTGATCTCTATAAGAGGAACTCAGAAACTAAGTGGCCAGGATGACTCTGTAGAAATTAGCCAGGCTAAATCTGAGCCCCTTGATGCTGACATAAATTGACGATGGTAGCAGTTGTAATGGCTATACATGGGCTCAACAGCAGGGGTTTACTCCTTAATCAAGGATGTTCTAGATACTGACACTGCAGAATGTATTCAAGACTGCCGAAGCCTGAGACTAATGCCAAGTTCTTAGCATTTACTATCCTTTGATGAACTATATCAGTCAATTGCTGGCATGTAGATACCATAGAGAGATATTATTCCCCATCAATGGGGCTGTGATTTGTCCTTAATAGAACTGGTATCAGTTCCATATATGCTTGTCCTTCATAACCATGGTGTGTCTCACATCCAAATATATATTAAAAAGTTCTGATCAACTTCTATGATCATTCACATAACATTGACTCAGACCAAGAAATTGACTTTACAGCAAAGAAGAAGTAACTATAGGCATATGAACATGGTTTCCACTGGTTTTACAATGGATCCCATATGTCTGAAGCAACTAGCCTACTAGAAGAGTTAAATAGCCTATTAAAATCTCAACAGACAGACTAGCTTAGGAATATCAATCTGTGGAAATATGATACATTGTTGATTCTTGACAAATGGTGATGTACCCCTAACAGGTAGATAAAAGTCATATGCGCTGTGTGTGTGCTAAGTCACTTCAGTTGTGTTTGACTCTGTGTGACCCTATGGACTGTAGCCTGCCAGGCTCTAGGCTCTTCTGTCCGAGTGATTCTCCAGGCAGGAATACTGGAATGGGTTACCATGCCCTCCACCAGGGGATCTTCCCAACTCAGGGATTGAACCCGGGTCTCTTATGTCTCCTGCATTGGCTGCTGCTGCTGCTAAGTCACTTCAGTCGTGTCCGACTCTGTGTGACCCCATAGACGGCAGCCCACCAGGCTCCCCCGTCCCTGGGATTCTCCAGGTAAGAACACTGGAGTGAGTTGCCATTTCCTTCTCCAATGCATGAAAGTGAAAAGTGGAAGTGAAGTAGCTCAGTCGGGTCCGACTCTTAGCAACCCCATGGACTGTAGCCTACCAGGCTCCTCCTTCCATGGGATTTTCCAAGCAAGAGTACTGGAGTGGGGTGCCATTGCCTTCTCTGCCTGCATTGGCAGGTGGGTTCCTTACCACCAGTGCCACCTGGGAGGCCCAGAAGTCATATAGATTTTTTTTTTAACCTTAATAATAACTTTAAAATTTAACTTGGAAAATGTGTGCTATCTGTCACCACTGCTGTATGCTCTGCTAAATTAGAGATCCTTACTCCCAGTGACAAAATACTTCCTCTAGGTAGCACAGTAAGTGTTCCATAGAAATTAAAATTGTGACTACTACTTGGCCAATTTTTAGTCCTCTTCCTTCCAACTATCATACAAAACAAACAAACAAACAAACAAACAAAAAGAGTTGCTATATTAAGGGGATAGCAGCCAGTTACCATAAGGAGCCATGAGCTACATGATGGAGGAAGGTAAGAGTACATCTTAAACCTGGAAAATTAAATGAGATTTCTCTTGTTTCTTTCCTACCCTGCAGTAACTGTACTTGGGCAATTGCAACAATCATAGAAGGACGATGATAAGACAAACAAGGGCTCATAACTCTTGGGAAAGAAGATCTGGATCAACCTACCTGGCAAGCAATTTTTACCAACCATAATAAAGGCCAAGAGTGAGTGAAATTTAGTATAAGTTGTGGGGAAAAAAATGATGAATGTTAGCCATTACTTTGGGGATGCCTACTGTTGCTGGAGAAGAAACTGTTTTCTCTTTCTATTAATTGACTTCTATTATAACATTTAGGAGAATGTTCTTTAATCAGCTTCCTTTGTGGCTCAGATGGTGAAGAATCCACTTGCAATGTAGGAAACCCAATTTCCAACCCTGGGTCAGGAAGATGTCCTAGAGAAGGGAATGGCTACCCATTCCAGTATTCTTACCTAGAGAATTCCATGTAGCCTGGCAGGCTACAGTCCATGGGGTCACAAAAAGATGGACATGACTGAGTGACTAACACTTTCTCTTTCACATATCACTTAAGAGATGGAGTTGGCCCCTTGTTGAGGCCTCTGGCTGTCTGGCTCTAATACAGCTATGTGATACAAATAGTTGATGGCAGTGGACATATTTAGAAACTACTGTAAACCCTGAGAGTCTTTCTTGCTCCCAGCACTGCTAAAGCAACTATTTTTAAGTAACCTTCTGAGAAACTTTGCAGATATAATGAATAGTGTCTCAAGCTGAGCCTTTCCTGCCTATTACTTCCACTCCCAGAAACTCTCCTTTTCTAATCTATTGATGTACAATGCCGGTGGGAATACACTTAAAAGCTTCACATAAGCAATCTTGAACGTTAGGGGCTTAAAATGCATGGGACTGCTACTAACCACTAGGCAAATTAAGGCAGCAGGTAACTGTTTCCTCTTGTATGCCCAAAAGGGATAATTCTGAGATGAGCTTTAAGAATTTTCAAGAAGGCTAAGCCCAAGAAATTCATAGCAGTGGTCAAACATAGGCTATATATATATATATGTATATATATATATATTTTTTTTAATTGATTGTAATTTCCTAATCCAGTCCCCCAAATGCTCACTGCAGCTCCCTAGGATGATCAGTTCAGTTCAGTTCAGTTCAGTTGCTCAGCTGTGTCTGACTCTTTGCAACCCCATGGACTGCGGCATGCCAGGCCTCCCTGTCCATCACCAACTCCCAGAGTTTATTCAAACTCATGTCCATTGAATTGGTGATGCCATCTGACCATCTCATCCTCTGTCGTCCCCTTCTCCTCCCACTTTCAATCTTTCCCAGCATCAGGGTCTTTTCCCATGAGTCAGTTCTTCGCATCAGATGGCCAAACTATTGGAGTTTCAGCTTCAGCATCAGTCCTTCCAATGAATATTCAAGACTGATTTCCTTTAGGATGGACTGATAAATCTGATTAATTTCTTGCCTGAGGGCCTTTGTCTTGGGCTCTCTTTTTGAGGGGACCCAGGCTAAAAACTTCATCAGCAAGGTAATTCACTGTTTTTCCTTTGACAAATATTAAGTAAGGTGGTATATTTAGGCCAAAGGCTTTAAACTCGATGGTGAAGCGTAAACCAGGTAAAAGGCATTTCCCATCCACCTCAAATTTGTAAACACAAGCCAGGAGAAATTAACATACAATTGGACATAAAAAAACCAGTTTCATTCATATTTCAAATGACATGATGGTTTAACATTAGGATATCTATTAAAATATTGTTGTATTGAATCTAAGAAACATAAAAATCATATGATTGTCATGCTAGAAAGACATTCAGTAATACTCAATACAGCAGTTTATAAAATATATTCCAGATAAAATGTTAGCAACCTAGATGCCCATCAGCAGATGAATGGATAAGGAAGCTGTGGTACATATATACCATGGAATATTACTTAGCCATTAAAAATAATTCATTTGAATCAGTTCTAATGAGATGGATGAAATTGGAGCCCATTATACAGAGTGAAGTAAACCAGAAAGATAAAGACCATTACAGTACACTAACACATATATATGGAATTTAGAAAGATGGTAATGATAACCCTATATGCAAAACAGAAAAAGAGACACAGATGTACAGAACAGACTTTTGGACTCTGTGGGAGAAGGCGAGGGTGGGATGTTTCGAGAGAACAGCATTGAAACATGTATATTATCTAAGGTGAAACAGATCACCAACCTAGGTTGGATGCATGAGACAAGTGCTCGGGCCTGGTGCACTGGGAAGACCCAGAGGGATCCGGTAGAGAGGGAGGTGGGAGGGGGGATCGGGATGGGGAACACATGTAAATCCATGGCTGATTCATGTCAATGTATAACAAAAACCACTACAATATTGTAAAGTGATTAGCCTCCAACTAATAAAAATAAATGAAAAAAAATAAATCAAACATTTTTACTGAGAAAAAAACATGAAAATTTGAACATAATATGTCATTTTTCTAAGGATGATCAAATATAACATGCAAAAGCAATATAAAACTGGAAAAATTTAACTACATTAAAAATTCTATATAAAAAAGTTACCATTCACAAAGTTAAAACACAAATGACAAGGGGAAAAATAAGTGCAGCATATTATATACATGCATATTAAAATAAAAAAGACTTGAGCAAAAAACTCCTTGGGAGAAATGGACTCTGTAAAAGAATAAAGAGTTTAAAGAAACAGAAATAGGAAATAAAAATTGTTCTTCAACACACAAACACATGTTCACTTTCACTATTAATAAGGTAAACAAAAATTAAAAGGACAATGAAATGCCATTTTAAAGTATCAAATTGATATCATTGTCAGGTTACTGTGGTATACTCAAGAATATATCTGGTCTTTGTTACCAATTCCTGGCACAGTCTGTCAAATAAATAAAACATTCCCTTCAACCATGCAGCTTTTGGGATTTAGACTGTACTCATCAATATACTCACAGAAGGGTAAGGGCATTCATTTCAGCATTAGATTTCAGGAACAATCTAAATAATGTTTCAAATAAATTGCAGTAGAGTCCTAAATAGAACAGAATCAAATTGAAAAGAATGAAGCAGTTCAATCTCTAATGTACATTAGCAAATGAAAATGGCAAGATATAAAAAATCACATATAGTATACTATAGTTTATAGTAAAATTAGTATGCATATATTTGCATATAGAAAGAATATCTATAAACATATATAATGCAAGAACAATAGAAAATGTCTCTTAGGAGGTGATTCATGTGGTAAGGGAACAGAATTGGGAGGAAGATTTATTTGAACTATGTATGTTTTCAGTTATATGTGCTTTGCAATTATTTTTGCTTCTTTAAATTATAAATTATGTGAAAGTTATATACCAAAGTAATAAATTGCTCATTAACATATTTTTAAAAATTATGCATTGTACAATAATGCATTACAAAGATTATGCATTTGTAATTAATTGTTTATGTAGAATATATACTATTTTGTGTAACAAAGAGAATATTGTTATAAATAAAAGAGTGGAATATGAAGTAAATAAGTTTCTAAAATTTAGTCTAGTCTATTAATCTCGTCAAAATAGTGTCTTGAATCAACTCAAAGAAACTGGCTTAGAAAAATTATCAGTGTAGGAGAGCACAGCAAATGAATATTCCTAAATTGCTGCCTGTTTTCACCTTATAATTATATAGTTTTAAATATCTCAATATCTGAGCTGAAATTAACTACTGTTTAACTGAAAAAATATATATACATTTACTAGTGTCTGATTTTTGCCCACAATGAGATTGTGTACTATGTTTAGAAAAATATAACTTTTTTCTTTTCATCTTATTATCAAATTTGTGTAAATCTTATATTTTTGTTCTTAAGTAGAGAAATTTTATTTTTTTATTTTTTATTTTTTTTATTAAGTAGAGAAATTTTAAAACACAGAGATAAATTTATTACGAATGAAGAAAATCATGAACTTCAATTAAGGATAATGATGAATTTTTAAATATTTAAATACTTTGCTTAAGAAAATGAAAAATAAACATTTCAAACTGCTTAATTTTTCACATTTTAGTGCAATTTTTGGTAATAAGTTTTCTCCTCACAAAATCCATTGCATTTAATTGGCTAAAGCACTATGTTTCTATATTTCAGTTTTTTTTTCTATTTTGCATGCAAAATATATTACACATATTGCTTACTTTTTAAGCTTCTGTGACTTTTATACTTTGAGTTACTGTACATCTTTTGTATCATTTACATAGTCTCTAAGAATCATACATAAGGGAATAATTGTTAGCTGTCAGATCACAGTATATTTTTGATCATATTCCATCAGTGACACATGTTTTACATTGTTAAGACATCCTGTCTGAAAAACAAAACTCTGGAATGGAATTGTAAAAAGCCCATTCTTTTAGATTGTTTGAATTATTCATGAATACAACACCTTGTTGGCACTTAAAATGCAATCAAAATATAAATGATGCATGTGTCTGCTGTGTCCAAATTCTACACTGGATGTTTCTAAGCTATACACAAGTATTACTGTTTTTTTAAATAGCAAAGTAAAGTTGCCATTGTGTAAGACTGTTTTGTCAGATCTAATTGATTAAAACATTTTTAGATTTAAATTTATCTAACATAGCCTTAAATGTGAAATATTCCCGATGTCTCCATTAAAACTCAAATATGTTATCTAGTACATAATGAGCTACCTCACAACCTCTACAAGAAAAAAAGAATATTTATGTATTTTTTGGTAGGCTCTCATGAGGTTTCCTGAAATTTCATATTAATCAATTATCCAAAAGTTTGTGTTATTCTATTTTAATAAATCTAGAAGATTTAAACAGGGAAATTCAGTGCTTGGATTGTGATACATAAGGGTATAGTTTTACATTAATTTATTCTACAACTAGCAAGTCATGTATATTATGAATGTTGTACAGGACAATTAGTGAGTAAATTTTGTGAATACATAAACCTAAATTTCATTGCCTAAATCTGTTATTAATTTTGGAACCACATAAGGATCTGAGATAAGAAATAGGATGTGCACATATCCTAATATATATGTGTACATATATATGTATGAATAAATAAATAGGTAGATAAGTATTGTCTCAATATCATATAAGATAGAGATAGATAATTTGACAAAATAGCCACCTTTAATTAGTTTAGGGACAGATAGGGAGAACTGACTACTATGTAGAAAAAGAAAAAAAAAAGAGGATAAAAGAAGTGATAACTGATATTAAAGATAACTGGAATGAGAGTTCATAATGCATTTATTTACCTCTTACTTCAATAACATTTATTAGCTCTTCTTGTATGTAAAATATGTTGCTATACCCAAAATATGTTGTGAAGACGACAGATAATATCCCTGACATTATAAAGATTCAGGCTGAAATAGTTGGACTTGATTAAATAATAAGCAGGTTGCTTATAAGATATACACCCTAAGTGTAAATATATGGAAATATCAAAAGTAAATCTATGGAAAAAGATATACGCTTAAAACGTAAACCTCAAGAAAACTGAGTAGCTATATTAATGCTAGGAAAAGTATATGGAAAAGAAGAAGCATTACTAGAGATAAAGAGAAAAGCTTATAATTATAAACATGTATATCCACAGAAAAAGAAATAAATCTAAATGTGTGTAATTATCTCATGCTGTCAAAACATATCAGATAAAAATAACCCTATCTGAAAGTATGAATAGACAAGTTTACAATCATTGTGAGGTATTTTTAGTACTTCTCTAAGGAACTGATAAAGTATACAAAGTATTAAAGAAGCAGAAGATGTGAACAACATGATTCACAAGCTTGATCCTAACTGACACATAAAGAGTAATGCATCTGACAAATGGAGAATACTTATTTTCAAGTGCACATTCAAGTGCAGTTATCAAAATTGACCACATACTGAGTCATAGTCAACAAATTTGTGAAGATTTATGTTATTCCCCTAATCATAGTAAAAGTAAGAAATCAGTTACAAAAATATAGCTAGAAATATTTGAAAAGTAGGCAATATATGTTTCATCCAACCATGGTTTAATGGATAATTTTATGTGTCAACTTGATTAAATCACAGAGTGTTCAGATATTTGCTGGATAAGATTAGCATTTGTGTTGATAGATTGAGTAGAGCAGATAGCTCTCTTCAGTGTGGGTGGGCCTCATATAATCCATTGAGGATCTGACTAGAACAAAAACATGGAGAAGGGGAATTTTTCTTGGCCTGATGGCTTGAGCTCAACATCAGTCTTCTCCCCTAACAGACTAAGATTTATACCATTGGCACTATGGTTTTCAGAACTGCATCACCAACATTCCTGGGTTCTCAGCTAGTAACAGCAGATTATGGAATTGAGCTTCAATAATCACATGAGCCAATCTCTTATAATAAATATCTTTACATACACATATATACATATATACACATATATACTATATTATATAGATGTATAATAGATAATATTTAAAGGCACTATACTACTTTATTATTCAAATATATGTATTTTTTACACATATATTTCCTTTTGGTTCTCTTTTTCTAGAGAACTCTAATACACAAAAAGCAAATGTGAGTGGAAATCCTTTTATGTGTGGTAATAATAATACAATCTAGAGTCGCTCATGCTGAAACTGACCATTTTTACTCCTTCGTCTCTCATTCTGCAAATAATTGCCAAGCTATGTATAGTTTGCCTCCATTAAGTCTCATCTGTTTCATTATTTCCAAGGCCATTATCAATGAATGAGTTTGGGTCCTAATTATGTCCAGCTTACTGAAGACTACTGAAAAGTGATTCCCATGTTGCTCATTCTTCCTAAACAAAACTGACAACATAATCTTCCTGAATCAGTGTTTTGTTTAGGACTTCCTTTTTTGCCTGTACAAGTAAACTAAAAACCCTCTTCATGGATATATAAATATACTTGGACTTCTCTCAAATTCCAATTACCTTTACATCTTTCCTTCTAATATTGTCTCTGGGTTAATGCCTTCTCCTTTTTCTGTTAACATCCTATTTATACTTCAGTTTTGATTTCACATGCTACCTTCTCAAGAAACCCTGACTAGATACCTCTAAGCATCTTTGACCTTCTAATTTGTTGATCCTTGTACAAGTGTGTTCTACATTTCTCTGATTGCCTTTTTGTTTAGTTGCCAAGCTGTGTCCGACTCTTTTGACACCCCATGGACTGTAGTCCACAGGTTCAACTGTCCATGGGATTTCCCAGGCAAGAATACTAAAGTGGTTTTTCATTTCTTGGATGGTACTAAAAAGTGATTTGCTTATTCCTCTCATATATCTACTTATTTGTTGTCTTTTTGGTTTGATTTAGATGATGTCTTGCTTATCATTTATCATCAATAGGGTATAATATAATATATGAAAAAGTACATGAAGATATCTAAACACAAGGCAATGTGCTGAGATTTGTTTTGGTTTGAGATATTGAAGGTCATTATAAAATTTATATAAAGTAAGATTCAAGTTGAATTTAAGCTTATAAGTATGTGCATAGAGAAAAAAATATATTTTGCAATAAGTAGTTTTGAATTATTTGAAAATAGTATGAATTTAATTTTAATTTTGATTTATTTTTTAGAAAATAAATTTCCTTAAACATTTTTTATTATATCCCTATAATTGTCAGCACTTGGCCAGAAATGTTTTTAAATTATTTTCTTAGGTTATACCTGATCAAACTAGCAAATTTCTAACATGAAGAGTAAATTAATGAAATAAAATCTTCCACAGGAAATTTTTAGTATACTGTATTTTAGAACACTGGTTTCCCTTCTTTCCAATCTCTGGTAACTTAGTGAATTTGATTGCCCTATATAACACTTGCAGTATTTTGCTTTAACCTTCTGACAACTTAATTTAGTGGAAATGAATATTCAAAGTTTGAAATAGGTTAGAAATTGCACATTCCAATGATTCAAAATATATCTACATGCCTTAAATGAATTATAATTTCATAATAGAATAATAAATTTAAGTGCTGAACATTTTCCCAGCTTATACTTAATATAGGTGAATATTAATTATAGTCTTTAATTTTAAGACTCTCGAAGTGTCTTTTATGTAGAATATATTTACAAAAAATAAAATTTATTCTAATAAATTATTTTCACCTATTCATTATTTTCAACAAAAAGACTATTAGAAATATTTTTCTATTAACTCTTGTATTATCAACCAGAAAGTACTATTAAAAATAAAATGCAGAGTTTTTAATGACTAACATTATGGAATACCATGGTGATAGAATTTAATGGGATCAATCTAAAAGATTTAAGTCAATAAATAGATTTAATTCTTATTTTTAAGGAAATAAAAATTTTTACTATCGTCATAGAAATACTCAAAGTATACTCCAAAGTTAAGTTTTAATAAAATACTTGCTTTACTTCCTGATGAATAAATCTTTTTTTCAATTATTTATACTTATTCCATTTTGAAGTATAGGAATCCTCCATATAATAATTTAAATTTTTCTATAATAAAGCAAGACAACCAATATCAGATATTGGAAATATTTAATTGTGATGATTCATCAAAATGTCTCCAAATAAGTTTTATAATCATTAAACATCTCATTTTTCTAATGCCCACCAAAATTTTCTTAGCTTTAAACTTTCTAAGAGTTTTAGTTCTGTCACAAAATGTTTTGAGGGTAATCCCCCAGAAATAAATTTTAATTAAATTGAAAGTATACATTTGACTTCAAATACTATGTATTTCTCTAGGGGATAAAACATCTTCATGGAAAGTAAGACAAAAGTATTCTTTTTTTAAAGTGAAGCATAAAAGAGATATTTTCAATATACACAGATGAATATTGTATTCATGGGGAAAAAATGGGAAATGTCAGCTATAATGGGTATGATGAATCTGGAGGAGAAACGATTTTTCAAAGTTTTTCTATTTTTTTTTTTCTATCAGACTTTGTTATAATTTCATAGATTCAATTGAATGATAAGGGGAAAAAAAGAAGGTGTAGATTAGAATATACATGATAGCAAAAATGAGCTGTAATCTCTCAGTTGCCCTTCTCAAGTGTGGTAAAACAGTATTAAATCAAGTTAAAGATACATGAAAAAAAAAATAGTGTGCTAACTGAGTCTGGTAGGAGACTATTAATAGTAACTTGTAGTCAATTTATTTAAGTGACTTCTCATCTCTAAACTATGGAAGAAGATGAAAGTTGAGATATATCCCCAAGCGGACAGCACATTTTCCATGACTGACTTTAACTTGAAACTGTTTACTGATGCAGAAAGTACGCAGAGATTAAGTATGTGGTTCAAGCTCCCTTGTGCCCTTGCAGAGTACTTAAGACCTGAACGTAGGAAGTGAAGAGAATATAAATGTTGCCTAGAAAACCAAAGAGAGATGCAAAGTGAAAGTGCAACTAGACTACTATTTGATCATCATCAAAGTAGTGGAAAAAATACATGTTTCAACAGAATCAAAAAAGGAAGAGTGAGTATAGAAAAACTTCAAATTGGATAAAATTTTCTACATCAATAATCATGAAGGGTTTATACAAAGACTTTGTTGTAACCCACATTTATTTATAGAAGGCATTCTGAATTTTATTAAATAAAACATGAAAAAAGTAATTACAAAATTAGTAAAACTAGCCAAAATAACGGCTTCCCAGGTGGTGCTAGTGGTAAAGAATCTGCCTGCCTGTGCAGGAGTCTAAGAGATGCAGCTTCAGTCCCTGGGTCAGGAAAATACCCTGGAGGAGGACATGGCAACACACTCCAGTATTCTTGCCTGGAGAATCCCATGGACAGAGGAGCCTAGCAGGCTACAGTCCATGGGGTCGCAGAGTCAGACAAGACTGAAGTGACTTAGCACACACACATGGCCAAAACAAAATGAAGATGTGGATAAGGAAACTAAATCTTCAAATGCTAATGGAAGCAAAACAATGAATAAAGATTATAGGAAAAGTTATGCTTTGGAGCATAGGTTTAAAAATAATCCTCAGAAAACATAATAAATTGACAGAAAGAAGGTATATAGTAATTTATTTGAAAAGGAGTTACAGTCAAAGGAAGAGAAATTATATTCAAAGATGTTTTATTAATGAATATCTGAAAATGGAACACAATAAAAGCTTAAATATAATACTAGCAATAGAAGAAGAGAATGTTCCTGAACTGAAGGAAGATGTGGACAGTAAAGTGAAACAATTCATGAAATCCTGGTTAAAAATAATTGAAAGAAAAATGACCATTGAAACATACACATGAAAAGGCATTTCTAAATCACATGTAGAGTGGATGAATTTGGATGCTTTTCTTCCTTCTAGGTGCATGCTAAGTCACTTCACTCATGTCCGACTCTTTGAGACCCTATGGACTGTGGCCCACTAGGCTCCTCTGTCCATGGGATTCTCCTTGACTGGGTTGCCATGCCCTCCTCCAGGGTATCTTCCCAGACTAGGAACTGAACCCATGTCCTTTATGTCTCCTGCATTGTCAGCTTGGTTCTTTACCACTAGTGCCACCTGGGAAGCCCTCTTCCTTCTAGAAGCCTATGCAAATATTATAATATGTATTATAAGAATGAAAATCTAATACATAGCTGAACTTTGAGAAAGAAAGGGAAATTCATGTGTCATTTAACACAAGAAAATTTGAATGAAAGGCTGTTATAAACCAATGAGGTAATGCCACTGCAGCCTGAAGAAATGTGATTTCTAGATATAGGCTCTTTAAACATACTGTGAGACACATATTAGTAAAACTGCAGAAAATCTTGGAATTTTGTACTGATTTGTTCACTCAGCTCTCTTTTAGATGGCTTTGTTCATGATAAAAGCCAGAATGTTAAAGTCTACCCTCTCTAGATTCCCTAACAGTTCGTGTTTTATAAGTATTTTGGCTTGCACCAAACATTCAGGTTCACATGTTATCTGTAAAGCATAAATAATGGAAAAATTTCTTTTTTTTTTCTCAATTGATTTTGCTAGCAGAATCATAGAAAAATTTAATTTTTCTGGAGCAACAATGCACAGAACTCAATATATAGTTGCTAACTTGAGGGACAGGGTGTACAGCAACTATTTAATAGCATGCATTTTGCGAAGCTAGTGTAGCCCTGAAGTCAATAGTCACTGTGGCAACTTATTCATCCCTAGGTCAGAGGATTATGATCCATGAGTCAGAACAGTAGAGAATTACATAATAAGGACCTTCTAGTTTTTCATCCTTTTAATACTCAATTGAGGCTTACAATGAAAGACTTTGAAGGACTGGAAACTCCTCAGTATAATAAGTAAGAACAAGGTGGTGATGTTGCAATCAATCATTCTGGGTGACACACCACAGTACCTTCACCAAGCAGATCTCAGGTTACAGGCTCCTCATCAAAGCTCTAAAAATTACATTAATAGGCAGCAGGGCAAGTATGGCAATTAGGGCAGTTACACACAGCAACATTCCAACATCAAGTAGAAGCAGGGTATTCAAGACAGTGGTAAAGGCATGTGAAGGTTGTGTGAACCATTGACTTTTTTCCCAGAATGCCTTCTTCTGCTATTGTCTTATTCCTTCTGAAACCACCACACCTATGAACCACTGGGAAGCTCTTGTGACAAGTTGACTTCAGAAAAACTATTGAGTGTACTTTAAAATAGTTCTGTATGCATCCAGAAATGTACAGATACTTTCTTTCACACTGAGATGTGATGCTATAGGAAAGTTTGGAAGAAATTGTCCTATAAAGAATGAAACTTCGAGAAATATGTCATAGTTTACTTGATAATAATGATTATTTGAAGTCATATTATATATATATAATCTGATATATATATATATATATAATCTAATATATATAATATATATATAATCAGTTTGGAGGATGTCTTATATATATATATATACACATATTATATATATATAATCAGTTTGGGGGACGTCTTGTAGTTCAGAAGGTAAAGAATCTGTCTGCAATGCAGGAGGCCCGGGTTCGATCTCTTGGTCAGAAATCCCCTGGAGAAGGAAAGCAACCCACTCCAATATTCTTGTCTGGAGAATTCCACAGACAGAGAAGCCTGGTGGGCTACAGTCCATGGGGTTGCAAAGAGTCAGACACAGCTGAGTGACTAACACATATACCAGCTTTAGAGAATAACACTGTCCAAAGACAGTGTATTTGTAATAGAGGAGAACAAGCCTATTCCTTTAGCTCTAATCTCTGTGCTCTCTTGCCTCTGCTTAGTCATGCTGGCTCTGCACCTTTGTAACACAATGTTGAAATATACATAATAACCCTTTCTCAAGTCTCTGCCTCCCATTCTTGACATTTAAAGGTATAACAATTTTTAATTCACATAGAGATAAAAGTTACAGAACAGAAAATAATAATTTCCTTGTTGAAGGTTTACAGGAACATTTTGAGCAGACCTACCTGGGCAGCTGTTAAGAACAAAGGATTATGGCATACTCTCCAAGGTCTGGTCAGTACTAAGAAGTTTTCAACAACCAACCAAGCTCTCTCCCCTTTCAGTATACAAGAAGCTTGGATTCTAATTCTGGTAAGATGGTTCCCTGGGACACTAGTCCACTATATTCTTGGTCTGGTAGATTTCTCAATAAAGTCCTTATTCCTTGCCCAAACACCTTGTCTCTTAAATTATTGACCTGTTGTGGGGTGAGTAGTTTGAGATTGAACTCAATAACATATTTACTTTAGATAAACAATTATGATTCAACAGGTGGTCAGATTGGGCAAAACAAGACTGAAAGATCTAGTGACACGGAGAGCTTTGTGAATGGACTCTATAGAGTATAATGTGGTAATACTTATAAATGTCACTGAAGGGTATCCATTAGATAGGATGTCTTAAATAATCAGGTGAACATTGTGACCCACCAGTTTGATCACAATCAGTCTCTCTTCAGCCACACCTATGCTTACTTAATAGACTGATGAACCCAGTGTCCATGGAGACAGGATGATAGTTTTATATGTTTGCAGTAACATGTTTCTCATTCAAGACTATATCCCATACTGAGTACCCAAATGGTTAGTAACAATGAGCTATTTTTAGTCTCTGGCAGGCAATATATTACCATGTATAAATTTGTCCCCAAACTATAGATTGGAGGCAGTGGTTTTTCCTCGGGATTAGAAATATAAATTTTGGAAATGGATTTACTTTCTAAATATGTCATGTTGTTTCAGTAAACTCATACTCAAGTTCAATCGCTGGTTCAGGAAGATCCCCTGGAGGAGGTCATGGCAATGCATGCCAGTATTCTTGCCTGCAGAATCCCACAGACAGAGGAGTCTGATGGGCTAAGGTCCATAAGGCTGAAAAGTGTAGGACATGACTGAAGCGATTTTGCGCACACACACATTTTTACCATAATTTGTATTTTAAATATATGTTGAGCATGAGGTCTCAAATACAAATATTTGCATATATAAATCACTTTCCTTTAGTACATGAATCATGTTTTTCAATTTTTTGAGATATAGATAACATAGAATTCAATGAAGTATAAATAAACCTGTATTTAAATAAATTAAATTGTCAAATCATATTTACTCTGATAGGTAAGCTCTGGAAGCTTCTGTTTTATTGCCAAAGATCATTCATGAAACCAAGCTTTAAATATCTATGGACGCTCAACATAAAGCAAATCTAAATTTAAACATAGTAAATTAAGTTTCAGCTTCATTCCATAGATAGGTATACAATCACTTTCAGATAGTATACTGACACCAAGAATGATAGTAGAATAAAGAATTTTATAATCAGATGTAAACTGGGACTGCTACAAGTAAGAAAGTGTTTAAAATTTCTCCAGATTCTCAGACCTCTTTCTGTTTAACAAGGTGAAATAATATTGCTTCATAACAGTGACTCAAAGACAAAAAGCTAAAAGCAAAAGATAAAGAGCAAATTAATATTCTTTTCTTTTGTGAATTCCATTTTCTTTTCTGTTATTTTTTTTTTCATTCTTCCTTCAATATGCCTCAGGGATGGCATGACAACTTTTAAATGTAAATGAAAAGAGAATACATATGTACTTACATAAAATTTTAGTGTAGTAACTTAAAATGCATGATAATTGAAAATACATGTATAACAGCCTTTGTATAAATGTGACATATAGCATATTAGTCTGTGATCTCTTTAATTTCACTAAATGAACATAAGTAATGTGAGAATTGGGCCATAAAGAAAGCTGAGCACCTAAGAATTGATGTTTTTGAACTGTGGTGTTGAAGAAGACTCTTGAGAGTCTCTTGGACTGCAAGGAGATCAAACCAGTCAATCCTTAAGGAAATCAGTTCTGAATATTCAATGGAAGGACTGATGCTGAAGCTCCAATATTTTGGCAAAGGATTGACTCATTGGAAAAGACCCTGATGCGAGGAACGATTGAAGGCAGGAGGAGAAGAGGATGACAGAGGATGAGACGGTTGGATGGCATCACTGACTCAATGTACATGAGTCTGAGCAAGCTCTGGCAGTTGGTGATGGACAGGGAAACCTGGGGTGCTTCAGTCCATGGGGTTGCAGAGTCGGACATGACAGAAGGAGTGAACTAACTAATAATAGTAATATTTATATGTAAATAAAAGAAAAATAAACAGTATGCTAATAGCATTGGATTTATCAAGGGGAAAGAGGATAGTGAAAAAGCTGACATGAAACTAAACATTAAATTAAAAAAAAAGAAAAAACTAAGATCATGGCATCCAGTCCCATTGCATGCTAAGTCACTTCAGTCACATCCAACTCATTGAGACCCTATAGACTGTAGCCTGCCAGGCTCCTCTCTCCATGGGATTTCTCAGGCAAGAATATGGGAGTGGGTTGTCATTTCCTTCTCCAGGGGAACCTCTCAATCCCTGGATCAAATTTGCCTCTCCTGCATTGGCAGGCACATTCTTGAACACTGAACCTCCTGGGAAGCCCATAACAAAACTAGATGGCATATTGAAAAGCAGAGACATAATTTTGCCCACAAAGGCCCCTATAGTTAAAGCTATAAGGAAGCTATAGTCACCACCCACACTGATTTTGGAGTCCAAGAAAAAATCTGACACTTTTTCCCATTATATTTTCCATAAAGTGATGAGACTAGTTGTCACGATAGTTTTTTTACTATTGATTTTCAAGCCAGTAGAATAGATATTTTTCTGGAATTCTCTTGCCTTCTGTATGATCCAACAGTGTTGGCCATTTGATCTCATGGTCCTCTGCCTTTTCTAAACCCAGATTGTACATCTGAAATTTTGCAGTTCATGTACTGCTGAGGCCTAGCTTGGAGGATTTTGAGCATAACCTTACTAGCATGTGATATGAGTATAATTGTACAGTAGCCTGAAAATTATTTGGCCCTGCCCAATAAACGGCTTCCCTCATAGCTCAGCTGGTAAAGAATCCTCCTGCAAAGCAAGAGATCCCAGCTCAATCCCTGGGTCAGGAAGATCCACTGGAGAAGAGATAAGCTACCCACTCCAGTATTTTTGGGCTTTCCTGGTGCCTCAGCTGGTAAAGAATCCACCTGAAGTGTGGGAGACCTGGGTTTGGTCCCTGGGTGGGGAAGACCCCCAGGACAAGGGAAAGGCTACCAACTTCAGTGTTCTGGCCTGGACAACGCCATGGACTATACAGTCCATGGGGTCGCAAAGAGTCGGACACAACTGAGTGACTTACACTTTCTTTCACTTACTTTTTTGGATTTAAATGAAAACTGAACTTTTCCAGTGTTTCGCCACTGCTGAGTTTTCCAAATTTACTGACATATTGAGTGCAGCACTTTAACAGCATCATCTTTAGGATTTGAAATAGCTCAGCTGGAATGCCATCACTTCTACTAACTTAGCTCATAGTAAAGCTTCCCAAGGCCCATTTGACTTCATACTCCAGAATGTCTTGCTCCAGGTGAGTGACCACACTATTATGGTTATCCTGGTCACCAAGACCTTTTATGTATAGTTCTGTGTACTCCTGCCAGCTCTTCTTAATCTCTTCTATGTTTGTTAGGTCCTTACTGCTTCTGTCCTTTATGATGCCCATCTTTGCAGGAAATGTTCTGTTGATATCTCCAGTTTTCTTGAAAAGATCTCTAGCCTTACCCGTTCTATTGTTTTTCTCTATTTCTTTGCATTGTTCATAAGAAGTCTTTCTTTTCTCTCCTTGCTATTCCCTAGAACTCTGCATTCAGTTGGGTGTGTTTCCCTTTCTCTCTTGCCTTTTACTTTTCTTCTTTCCTCAACTATTTGTAAATCCTCCTCAGACAACCACTTTGCTCCCTAGCATTTCTTTTTCTTGGGGATGGTTTCGGTTACTACCTTCTGTACAATCTTATGAACATCCATCGACAGTTCATCAGGCACTCTGTCTACCATATCTAATCCCTTGAATCTGTTTGTCACCTCCACTGTGTAAACATAAAGCATTTGATTTAGGTCATACCTGAATGGCCTAGTAGTTTTCCCTACTTTCTTCAGTTTAAGCCTGAATTTTGCAATAAGGAACTGATGATCTGAGCCACAAGCAGCTTCAGGTCTTGTTTTTGATAACTGTAGAGTGTCTCCATCTTGGGCTGCAAGGAACATAATCAATCTGATTTTGGTATTGGCCATCCGATGGTGTCCTTGCGTAGAGTTGTCGCTTGTGTTGTTGGAAGAAGATGTTTACTGCACCAGTGTGTTTTCTTGACAAAACTCTGTTAGCCTTTGCACTGCTTCATTTTGTACTCCAAGGCCAAACTTGCCTGTTACTCCAGGTATCTCTTAACTTCCTACTGTGGCATTACAATATCCTATGAAAGATAAATTTGCCCATCCAGTCAGTTTTAGCCCACTGATTCTTAAGATGTTGATGTTCAATCTTGCCGTCTCCTGCTTGACCACATCCAGCTTACCTTGATTCATGGACTTCACATTTCAAGAGCCGATGCAATCAGACTTTAAATTCACCAACAGACTTTCTACAGCTGAGTGCCCTTCCCACTTTGGCCCTGCTGCTGAGTTCTCACTGGAGATATTAGTAAGTGCCCTTTACTTTTCCCCAGTAGCATATTGGACATCTTCCGACCCTGGGCGCTCATCTCCTGTCATCATATCTTTTTTGCCTTTTCATAATATTTGTGGGGTTCTCCAGGCAAGAATACAGGAGTGGGTGATACTTGTGATCACAAAAGACTCTGAATGTTTTATTCGGTTATAAGACTTACTATACTCTTCAAGATATTGGAAAGTAAATCATATTCCCTGTAGTCTCTTGCTTTTCACAGCCAAATGTTTTTCCTTTCTAAATATAAATGCAAGTTTCCAAGGAATTTCTAATAATTTTTAAAATTATTTTTCTTAAGTATTTTTCTTAAGTAAAGATTTCTGTTGTAAATTTATACATTAAAATCATTTTCATATATATACTTATGCCCAAAAATAAATAATTAAAACTGATGCAAGGCCACTTTATTTTTTATCTATATGTATGTCATAGATTTTGATTAAGTCCTTCTGAGAGGGTGCTAGATCTGCCTGAGTATTATCTTGCTTACTCGTTATAGTACTTTGATTGCGGCTGAATTACCATTTTCCTGAGAAGTTAAGAGAGATTTAGAAAGTTTTGATGAAGGTTTCAGTCATTTAACTAGTATTATCTAATTCATGTTATGTGTGAACTTAGGATCTACTATACCTCCTTGCAGGAAAGGGCTTCATGGAGTAGATAGAATGGGATGCTATCTTAAAATAAAAAAGGAGGGCATTATGCTCAGCTAAATGAACAGCCTCAGTAAATTTATAAAATGACATGAAATTTGTATGAGGACAGTACAGTTTGGGAAAATAAAATCAATTTCCAAATATGCTTTTTTCTATTTTCCTTAGCAATAATTATAGTATGCTTCTGTTTTTGAGGTTTATAGCAGTAACCAAGTGATTTTTACATGCAAAGAGGATGATAAATTCAATCTAAATATCTCTTGTAAAGAGGAAACACCTACACAAATCCTTATTAAAATTTATACTTACCATAGAAACTACAGACATATGTCAACTCCAAAATAAATTCAATTTGAACATGGAATGTTTCCTTCAAGTAAGAGGGAATGTAATTATATGAAAAATTTCTCCACCCTTGACCCTGTATCAAAGTTCAGCCCAAATCATTTGTGAAGCATCCCAGAAGTGTAAATGAAGCCAGAATCTCAGTATTACAATCAGAGCAGAGACTATCATCTATAATTAAATTATGGATTATGATAACTTTATTACCCACTAACTTGGCATTAAATAGTGTGAATCATAGCATGGGGTCTCTGTCAGCTAATGTTCCTGAGTGGAGGGTTCAGATGAGAACATTAGAGCTGAAAACCAAAGCCAGTTGCCAATCTTTAGCAAGGAGATAATGCCCTTCCATATTGTTTAAAGCAAATGAGAGGGCCCAGAACTGAGGCAACAATTTTCCCATGGGGCAGATGTATTTGAAAACATTTCTTAACTTTCTTAGAAAATAAAAATCTGAAAAGTGGTTTAATTGATGTCCTTTACTAGATATATTTAACATGAAATGTGCCCCCCAAAGGGGAGAGCACTAAATGATAAGCAAAAAGAAAACTATCCTCCTGTCCTACCTCTGAGACAATTATAAAATACCATAAATAAAATAAACAAAATAAACACATCCCGGAACAAACCAACCACCAGGGTTTTTTTTTTTTTTTTTTCAGTTAGACATTACAGTCTTGAATTACTAGAGAAACTCACCAACTCATCCAAATAAAATCAAAATAACAAATGCTAATGATTTATTGATACTTCTGTCTAAGCATGGTTTTATCATTAATGGCTTTTTAATACTTCATGAAATAATTTTTTAATGTCCAACAAAGCTTTCTGAAAAAAAAATTTGTTCTTCAGAAAAATATTTGTTCTACAGGTTAAATGATTATATATCTATAAATGATTACATAGCTCTAAGTCTTATGATTTACTTTTAGGTTTCAACAGAAGTAGGTGATTTCACCATTTTGCAAATAGGGAGCTGAGAAGAGCAACTTGAGACCATAAGCACACAAAAGACAAAATATAGTAGGTGTTGAAGATGGATCTCAACCCGCAGTCTGCATGTCACTGTGTTTATGTTGTCACTTCATCGATGCTGAGCTTTTGTTCACAGATCACTGAGCTTTAATTGATTTGTAAGATTCATGGATGAAATAATCATTCAAGGACTATCAAAACATAGACTCAAATTGTATTGTTACTACTCTTTTGTTTTTGACAGTAAAAATGTTTCATGTGTATATTAAAGATCTGAATATGTGAAGGAGGCATATGTTTGAGAAAAGAAAAAGGGCAGTGTTGCCAGGTTCCGCCTCAGGTAGGAACAGCAACAAAATACAATTCGTTTATCTTTAGACAAGCATGATGCTTAAATAGTAGCCATGCTGTTGATAACAATCAATACTTCAGGAAAATGCTAGTGGAAAAGGAGTCAGTGCAGTCACTCCTGTGTAGTATCTTAAGTCATGCTTTCACTGATGGGCTTTGCCTCAAGAAACTAAAGCATTCTTAAGTTCCAGATGATATTATGATTAATCCAAACATTTCTATATGCCAGCATTTATTCAGTGATAGATATGTGAGTCTGCAGTTTATTTAAATACACCACAGGCAATTAGGTAATTTCACTCTGGGGCACCAATAACTGAATACTCATTTAATAAATTTCTATTAATCCTTTAATCCTTTAATACTGTCTGTAAGTTATAGAAAACCCCACACCCATGTTTAAATGATAGAGGGCAAAGTTGTGCAGAGTTGCTTAGTCTCTCCTACTGTAAATGCCCAAACCCTGGGGCTTTTGTAATAGAAGCTCTTAAATGAAAGGTAGGAAAGTGATGCTTATGTCCATTTCTGGAGCATAAATCAGAAAGATTTAAAGACCCTTGGAATAGAGAACAGGATGGAGCAGAATGGCGAATTTGCCTTTTACTCTTAGGGTTGCAAGTTTTAAATTTATTACAAACAAAATGATATTGCTAACCTCAGGCTTTCACAAGATCTTATGAGACCTCCTTTATGTGAGATGGAAGGATATCCCCTCGAGGAAGTGCATGAGCCACAGGTAAACATTTTCACATCTGTATAGATATAGATCTATAACACATATACATGAGGCTACCTAGGCGGTACAGTGGTCAAGAATCCACCTACCAATACAGGAGATACAGATTCAATTCCTGGGTCAGGAAGATTTCCTGGAAGAGGAAGGGGCAACCCACTCCAGAATTCTTGGCTGGAAAATCCCATGGACAGAGGAGCCCAGAGGGCTACAGTCCATGGGGTCAAGAAGATTCAGCTATGACTGAGTGACTGAGCATGCACGCCCACACACATATATATGTAAATATCTGTGTGTAAAAAGGAGCTTGATGTTTACCATTTAGGGTAAAGATAATAAATAATTTTGTTGCCAAAATAAATGTATTTATTAAGACAATTTTATATTTTTTTCTATTTTATTGAGGAAAATAATTTTATATTACATAACATATTAGTACTAAGACAATAACCTAGTTTGTCTTAATTGTCAAAGTAAATTTTGTATCAAATGGCTTATTTAGGATTAATTTGTACCATGGAGAATTTTGGATCCACTTATGTAACACTAGGTGATGTAAAAAAAAAAAATAATAATCCAGGTTTGAGAGGTATGTTATCTGACAAGGCAATACATATTTAATTATTTCACTGCATTAAAATTTCAGCTTCAGTCAAACATATTTTAGTCCCTGATTTTGTACAATTATTGTTATTGTTTTTGGTTACATAATGACAAATACAAAATACTTGCCTTATTAAACAAAATAATTATAAGCTAGTTAAACTGCCTATAGATGCCAATTCATAGCTACTTAGAGAATTGCTCATAAAATATATTTTAATTAGTGGTTTGATTCAGTTTTCCTATGAGATTTATATGCAATATAGAATTTTCCAATTGTCCTTCAGAAGTCAAGGCATCCAGTTCTAGTTCATTTTGATGAAAGTGAGTTACTCTGCATCATCTGGAAGGAAGCCTGTGCTATTCTTAGTTGCTATAACCAGCTGCATTACTGAAAGCAGGCTGTGTCCTTACACATTATAGATGGATAGCTTCAGATAAGAAAAAGCTATCTTGGTGAATGGTGGCCAGAATTTTGATGTTTCTGTCTAGTAGGTGATTGGGTTATCATTCACATCTCTAGGTGATTTGACAAGATGGCTGTCTGGAGTAATAGATAAAGACTCATTGGACTGTTGCAGAGGAAAAGGAATCTAAGAAAAGCATGTGAATTCATTACAAAGAAACAAATGCTATAGTTTTCAAGCTAAGGGGAAAAAAGCAAAGAAAATATGTGAAACATCAGCAGCATTTTCCTTTTGCTAGGCATGTTCTGTGTTATTGAGTTATATGAAAAAAGTTAAAAGGATATATTGAGCTTCTTGATTATTTTCTTTTAATCAAGTAACAGGATGACACATTTGTAATAAAGTTGTAAGGCAGTTAGATTCAAATAACATCATTAACTATAAATGATATGATCTATACAATATGCTTTCTAATGGAACAAAGGAGATCACATGTGCTAGGATCAGTATTTTGTTCAGAGGATTCTTTCTATTCTTTCAATATATTTTATTTTATTTATTAAAATTATTTTAAAAATGATATCTGATGGCTACTGGGATGTTTAAATTATATACGTAGCAAAGATCAATGTGTTATTTCTTGACTAAATATCTTCTAAATATATAGGGAGGAATTAATTAGATGAGAATAGAAAATCCAATCTATTTTGAGAACTTGTAACATCAACAACATTTTATGAATAGCATGGGATAAAAAAAAATGAAAGAATCTGTATTTGGACAATGTGGACTTGCCTCAAAACTCTTACTAGGAGTGCATCTTAGAAAATATATTTAATCTCTCCTTGACCCAATGTGCTTCACCCATTTTCAAAAGAGGATGATAATAACCACAACACAAGATTACAGAAAGGATTATGGTGAATGAAAATTAGTCATACCCACTTACTGTTAGTCATTTTCTTTTGTCTTTCCGGAGATTTTGTAGTAATTTCTCCTTTCATGCTTACTTACTGCTGTAGGGAGAAATTCCTAAGTTTAGCTGTGGAGAAAGAGTGGATGTTGACTCAGTTGGTTATTATTTTTAAAAAATCACTCAAGTGACTGTAAACACTTGTTTTCTAGAATTATGACTCTGAATACCTTGGTCAAATTTTTTAGAATTGTGAATTAGCTAACCTGATCATAAATTAATTTGGCTTCATAAACATTAATATCTGAGTCTTAGATATGAGAATTATCACATAAATATTGGAGCATCTTATATTGATATTGATAAGTCCTGTCCTTTCATGTATATTTTAAAATATTTTTTATGTTTGTTCTAATGTGATTGAAATAAACAATTTTAACCTATAAGAAGTGGGATTTTCATGCACTGAAAATTAGGTAGCATATTTCCTAGAAATAGCATTTTTAGATGCTTGCTTTATTCCTTCTTTTGCTGGTAGACTTCTTCAAGGCAGGGGATATTTGGTGTAATAGAATTAGCCGAACCCTCCATGTTCACTTATACAGACTGTGGTAAGAAAATATAATTTTATTCAAACATCAGTGTATGATTAATAATATTTAATTATTAGTAAGTTAACATTAAGAGAGAATGATGCTTAACTAGGCAATATATTAAAATAATGAAACTACATTCTCAAACTAAAAAGTAGTATGTGTTCAAGGCATCCTCTAGAAGCTGTTGATCTCTCAAAATAAAATTCTAATCTGTTTTACCTACTTGTAGGTCACTTGTAAAATAATTTCCAGCTTTTTAAATAGTTCTGAAATGTGACTTAAAGCTGTTAAATATTTGGGGTAATTTTGAGTTGCATAATTTCAAAAAAGAATATATGTATTCTTTGTCCCATTTTCTCTCTCCTCTATAGCTATTAACTTTGTCTCTGTAAGAATTCTGAACAATCATACAACTTCTCTACCTAGGTAATTCCTGTTTACATTTTAAGTAAAGTTATGTTTACTATGCATTCTTTTAAGAAACTAATGCATATTAATATAAAAAAACTTGTAAATGAAGCATAATACAACTTCAATGTATATATTTATGATCATTCTGAATTTATTCTTTATGCAGTTGATATATAACAGAAATGCTTCCTCAAGCCAATTATTACATCTAACCTTGTATTAAAAGGTGATTAATATGTAGAGTAACCATATGTTTTGGTTTGCCTGGACCAGCCCAACTTTGTACCTTTAGCAGTGTCTTTCTTCCAAATTATCCTTGTTAAAAGTGTCTCCAATTGTATGAAAATTTATGTCACTTGAATAATATGCTTCTGAGTTAATGTCCACTATGTGTATTCAGATTTCTGTATGTTTATCTTTTTACCTTGTTTCCCAAGTTTAATAATGTAAAAAAATTCTGATAACACTTATAAACACAGTATTTTTAACTTAGAATTATTTTTTGGTAAAATTTCCAAGGTAGAATCACTGACTGAGTAGTGGCATGCTGTTTTCAAACTTTTGTTGCATGCAGCTAAATACCTTTGTAGTGTATTTTTTCATCGTGGAGTTGAGATGTTTTCCAACCTTTTTTCTACCACATGTCCTCTATGCTGTCACTGCACAATCCTGTCAGTAAATGCAAACTCAGCACAAATATTTAACTATAGTAAAATGTGAGGAGTATGAAAACTGCTTTCTCTATCATAGATGACAAGAGCAATGTGTTTCTCATTTAATCATCAGCAGCTCAACACTGAGCTGAGACATTCTTTTCAAAAAGAAGTTGACCAGATTTCATTTTAGTATTGCATATATAAAACATATACACACATACATATACATAATATACTTAAATATACATATATGTTTGAATTTTAGGTTCTCCAGAGCAATGAAAATAATATTTTGTTGTATTAAGAATGCCATCTTTAACCTTTTAATAGTTTTTTTAAGTGTATAATGCATCATAGCAACTATAGATATGAAATCTCTGAAATTAATTCATCTTTCATAATTGAAATTTTATACACATTGGTAGGCAACTCCCCACTCCTATCTCCCCAGGTGAGGAACTGTTATTCTATTCTTTGCTTCAATGAGTTCGATTATTTTTAATTATTAATATAAATGGGATCACGTATTATCTGTTATTTTGTGCATGGCTTATTTCAGTTAATATTATGTTTTCCAGGTTCAGATTGACTTCCTTCTTTTTTAAGTTTGAATAATATTCCAATGTATGTATATACACTTCCTTTAACTTTTCCAAAATATCAAAATGTAGGGAATACTTCCAAACTGATTTTATGAGGACAATATTCCCCTGATAATAAAACCAGAAAAAGACATCACACACAAAAAATAGCTGCTGGCCAATATTCCTGATGACTCTAAATAAAAAATAATAATAATAAATAATAAAATACTTGGAAACCAAATTCAGAGGCACTTTAAAAATACCATAAATATGACGAAGTGTGACTTAACCCTGGATAGTTCAATATATGAAAGTCAATCAAAGTGATACACCATATTAACAGAATGAAGGATAAAATAATCACATGATCATATCAACAGATACAGAAGCATTTGACAAAATCAATAGTTTTTCATGATAAGAACTCTCAACAAACAAAGAATACAAGGACACTTTTGTTGTTGTTCAGTCACCCAGTGTTGTCTGACTCTGTGACCCCATGGACTGCAGCAGGACAGGCCTCCTTGTCCTTCACCATTCCCTGGAGTTTGCCCAAGTTCATGTTCCTTGCATTGGTGATGCCATGCAGTCATCTCATCCTCTTGCGTTATCTTCTGTCTGATAAGTAAATAGAATTCTGTGAATTATTTATTGGAATTTAGTCTCAAAGTACTTTTGTTTTCAATTATATTTGAAATAAAACTACAATAATCTTTGTTGGAATTATCTTTAACTTGTTCACTATTTGGAGAAAGTTAGGTCAGAGTGAGTTATTTTACTTTGGAAAAACCCTAATGCAGAGACTATTCTGTCATTTCACTGAATATTGGAAAAATCTGCAAAAGCCTGAAAAATTAATTACAGATTAAAATCAGTGATGAAGGCTCAAGGTTTCCCCTTGTTATAAAAATATGCTTTCTATAAAGGTAACTAGAGGAGAAGACCCTGTCAACTGTGAATTGTTTTACCAAGTATCCTTCAATGTCAATAATATGAAAACCATAGCAAATTCATTTTTTAGAGAAAGTTACGCTTGTTCAGAGTCTATAGCTTTGGTCAGAAAACAAACCATGATATCAAGCCAAAACTGTTATATTTAAAAAAACATGTAAGAATGTTATTTTAAAATACTTATATCAAACAATTTAAATGTTTATGTGTGCATTATGACAAACATCTAATTCAACTCAGGCCTTGTGAATCCTGGTGTTAACTTGTGTGTGAAAATTGATTAGTAAATTCTGTACATTATGGTGTTGAAAATGTTTGCAAATATTCTTTTCTTCAGTTTACAAGGGTTATAGTGACCAATTTTGCAAATATAAAATACTAATGTCTATCTATATCAGTATCTATATCATCTATATCAGTATCTATATACCTTGACACCACATTAATTTTGAATGATTTTGCCATGCTGACTCCATATGTTCCCATTGGAAAGTTGACTTTTATATGGTTAGTAATCTGGTGAATTTACATATATAATCTCATATTTTTATCATATATTTTATATTAAAAATTTTCAAAGGTTTTCAGGTCGTTGAAGTACATTTTAAAGGATCCTTTATATTTGTCATGGTTTTCTCTTACAGAGAGTATTTTAGCTGTCTTGTCAAAGATTAAGTTATGATTATGTCTTGTAACTTTATGTGGATGTACACCTCGCTGTTTGTGATAGACAAAACAGTCAAAAACTATGTTTGCCACAAAGCTTGATTTTATTTTATGACACAACCATACGGTTAATTAGTGGTTTGAGGGGGCTAAAAAGATGATACCAACTTGTACTATAATTTACTGAATATTATGATTGCCACTTTAATGATACAATCTACAAAGGCTAATGATACACTGGATAGTATAAGAATGCCAATTAAAAGGTGATGGTCATTTCAAAGGTTAATGCATGTAACTCTTTAAAGAGAATAAATTAATGTAATGCAATCCATTTTAAGGAAAAACTTCCCTTCTATGATGATGTGACCAATTATTCTATTGGCAGGTCAGTAGACATATAATCATTTCAGCCACTACCATTAAAATGCTTTAATAAAAGGTTTTGTATGTGGAAAATGTGGATCTTTTCATTTAACATCCTTAAAAAGAAATTTATATGGAATATAATTACTTTAATAAGAAAAAAGGAGAGGTGTTTCAAGTTTTAGAGAAGTTAAAATGCACTCAAAAAAATGTCACAGCCATATTAAGCAAATCCCATTGCTGTATGTCCCATTAATGTGAATGCACATAATTATACATAAACACCGATCAGAATTTATTTTTCCTTTGAAAAACTTAAGCATTTATAGAGTGACACAGATCAAAATTGATTGCTCTGTAAATAATAGGTTAGAAGAAAGAACTATCATATCTGAGTATTCTGAACCTCACCTCATTCTGGAAAGGAGCTGAGGTAAGTGAGAGAAATGGTCTGTTGGCTCCTAATTCATGAAGTGACAGTGATGAATGAATGGAAGTCAGCTCCAGCTGTAGCTGTATTTTAGCTCTTGGATACTTATTTGCTACCAGAGGCACTGAAAAAACAAAATTTCCTGTTAGCAACCAATAAATACTTTCTTTAGAGTGGTATCTAAACAGTGTCTGACAGGGAGTCAGTTCATTTTTCTGAGAAGGAACACTTCTTTGTTAACAGCTACAAAAACATCTGAAGGCATGTAACTCTTTGGGGAGCCACATTAGATATCTGAGGAACATTGTAATCAGTAGTTTCAGGTTTTCCAAAGTTAAGCAAGTTGAACAACCTGTGGAAAGACAGAAGAAAATAGTGTTTATGTTAAGGATGTTCATCTATGTGCAAGACTTCGAAAAGAGAAATAATTCCAAAGCAGGAAGCTAAATTTAAGGAGACAAAAATAAACTAATAATAGTACTTGTTGTCTTATTTTCCTAAGGACAATTTAATACCGCTACTCTATAAAAACTCTTCCTTAAAAAGTCACCAAATATCTGACTGGCAAACCCAAAGTCCTACCTTGATAACTCTTCTCATTCATTTATTCTTGATTGAAATTAAACTCTATTTCCAAAGCTATGAAATGAAATAAATGTTTCCATAGTGACTCCATTAGAAGCAATCATATAGGAAGAGGTAGGAATTTCAGACCAGAAGATCATTGCCTAATATTGTTGAATTCAAATTCTACATCTATAGAATGAGAATTAAAAGGCCTAATGCATATGTTTACTATATATATTAAATAAAATATGAGCTATCTGAAAAACCTTAGCTGATTAATAATTACTTTAATTATATATCACCTCTTATCCCATTTATTGCCTTTCTTTTCTATGATATTAAATAATCTTGAACTATTATAATTCTAATAGTTGTAAATGGACTATGCATATACTTTTAAATAACTTTTTTTCTTGCTCTCTCACACTGCCTCTAATTTATGTATATAAAGTTACATATTTCAGAAAAGTACTATTCCAATGACAACAAATTATTACTTATTGAAGAGACAAAATGTCTACATACATATAATCAGCTTAAGTAATAGAATATTTCATCAATAAAATTGAGTCTTCTATATATACTTCCTGGAGAAGGAAATAGCAACCCACTCTAGTGTTCTTGCCTGGAGAATCCCATGGACAGAGGAGCCAGGCAGGCTACAGTCTATGGGGTCACAAGAGTCAGATACAATTTAGCAACTAAACCACCACCATATATACTTCCTCAATTTCATTGCTTTCTTCCCCACTCTCTCAAAGAGAAAACCAAATTCATTAGTTTCAAAAATATTATTTACACTTATCTTCCTTTTTTTACATTTATGGCATATACTCATAATATATATCTATAATATTGTATTACTGGCTTCTAATCTTAAAAAGAGTATCATAATATAGCAGACATGCATAAGTGGGTTTCTGCTGGGGCTTTCACTTGTAGGTGAAAATAATCAATAAACAACCTATAATAGGAATAGAAAAAAATTATTAGAATCAAACTGAGGAAAACAGTCGAAGGAAAATAGATTTCAGGAGCATTTGAATGGTGTTCCACAAGACCACAAAATAGGGGAGGCTTACATAGGCAAAAACCTCAGAGTTTCAATTAGTTACATGAGATGTTTATCAAGAATTATAATAGGAGCTGCAAGAAGATAAGGATACTTGTTAAAGAAAGATTGATGGGGATACAAAATAGTTGAATGGTTACAAGAGGAGATCTTGAGACCATGGGTTGCAGCTGGTAGCAGATACTCTTTTGATAACAGCAGGTAGTGTCTTTGGTGGTGGTCAGACACTCAGTTATGGGCTCCTCTGTCTATGGGATTATCCAGACCAGAATACTGGAGTTCATGGCCACTTCCTCCTCCAGAGGATCTTCCTGAACAGCATTCCTTATGTCTCCAGCATTGCAGAAGGATTCTTTACCACTAGCACCACCTGTGTGCTTGAGTTTAATGCAATCTGAAAACTCAAGTTTTCAGTAATGCAGGAATGTCTGAAACATCCGCAATGACCACCCAGCTTCATTTTGAATGTGTGAACCAGTTGCTCTATTTTTTTTTATTTTAATGTATTCTTTTCATTAATGGTTAAAGCAAATGTACAAATGCATGGTTGACAGCCCATAAGACAGGGTGTCCTAGTTAGTATAAAGTTCAAGCCATGTATAATCCAGAATAACTTCTCTATGTAAATTTCTTTCATCACCTTTCTCACCTAATAATATGTTGGTGAGATTCATTCATGTTGCTACACAATTTTTTTTTTAATGGCAAAATGATGTTCTGTTTTTTTTTACCTATGACATAATTATTTTATCTGTTGTTATGTAAGGTCTATTTTCTTAAACTTAGTTTCTATTATATACATCTTAGCCTGTTCAGACTGCTATGACAAAATACCACTGATTAAGTGACTTTATAAACAACAGAAATTTTTTTCTCACAGTTCTAGAGGATTGAACACCCAAGTTTATGACTCGAGTAGATTAAGTGTTTTGTGAGGGTTTACTTTCTAGATGGCAATATTTTGCTTTTTCCTCATTTGGGGAAGAAGCTAGAGAGTGTTATGGCATCTCTTTTAGAAAAGAACCACTAATTCCATTTGTGAGGTCTCCATCTTCATAACTTCCCTGGTTCAGTGGTAAAGAATCTGCCCACCAATGCAGGAGATGCAGGTTCTATCCCTGGATTGGGAAGATCCCTTGGAGGAGGAAATGGTAACCCACTCCAGTATTCTTGCCTGGGAAAACCCATGGATAGAGGAGCCTGATGGGCTATGGTCCATGGGATCACAAAAGTTGGACACGATTTAGCTAATAAACTACCACCACATCTTCGTGACCTGTTAAGCCCTGAGGCTGGAAAGTCGATTCTAGGCACAAGAACATCTTTCTCATGCATAGGCATTAGAAGGCAAAACCACCTCCTTGTTTTACACTCAATGAGCCCATGATGCATGGAGGAATGGCATTTGAAACAGAAATTTGGTAGCATCTGAGCGAGAAATTCTGACCTTGAAAACTGTGGAATATGCTCAAATAAGTATGCATGGATTGCTGATAATTGGATAAAAAGATAAAGCAGCCCCCGAAGTCTCCTCATCCTTGTGTCTAGAAGAGTTTCCAGCCTGCAGCATGAGCAGAGGGAATCTCATGCCATCCTCTAGTAATCTTGACCATGGTGTAATATAATTATAATGTCACTAGAATTGCTGTTTTTGATTCCCTCCTCCATGGGTTTTGCTTAGGTAATCATGAGAAAGATTGAAAATTGTCCCTGGTGGAAGCCCAAATAAGGAATTTCAGATGACACACTTGTAGGGGAAGGAAAATGGGGGTCACCCTTATCTAAACCCTGGAAAATAAACCCCTGTTAGCTACCTAAACTGCCCCTGTTGCATGCCCCTCACTAACTGGTATGCCCACAACTCTTCTCTTAGTGTGTAACTTTTGCCCTGCCCTAAGTAAATTGCTACTTTGTTTTCTTTGCACATACTGTGCTTCCAATGAATTCAATACCTGCCTTGTAATCTTAGTCTCTTTGTTGAATTCTTGCCTCAAAGAAAACAGGACTGAAGTCCTCTTGCCACGAAAATCAGCTCCACTTCCATAACATCATGGCTCTGAATGTGAGAATTCCAACGTACGTAATTTGAGGATACACAAACTTTGAGATAACAGCAATGATATAACCAGTATTTTGATTTACATGTATCCCTATTATATTTGATTTATTTTTGTATTTATTCATCTATATCTATCTATCTAGGTATACATATGGGGCATGTATATATGCATATACATATGGCTTCCCTGGTGGTCCAGACAGTGATGAATCTGCCTGCAATGCCAGAGACCCAGTTTTGATCCATGGGTCAGGAAGATCCCCTGGAGAAGGAAACAGCAACCCACTGCAGTATTGTTGCCTGGAGAATTCCATGGAGAGAGGAACCTGGTGGGCTACAGGCCATGGAGTCATAAAAAGTTGGATATGACTGAGCAACTAACACTTTCACTTCTTTACATTTATTTTAAAATATGATCAATCCTGAACTCACCACTCAAAGCAGTAGCTAGATGTTTATGAGTAATTTAGTTATATCTACATCTTCACTCTACCTTTTAAGTTTGCATATTCATTATTTCACTGCTCTTCTGTTTTCTGTGTTATTGCCACATATATATGTACCCACATAAGCACTGCATTATTTAGACTTGCTTGGATTTTAATTTATAGAATGAATGTGAAATGATTTAATCTGGGACTTTTCTTCACTTGAAATTATAGAATTTATTTGGATATGAGAGATATTTCTTCAAGATACAATTTTTTAAATCAAACAAGTGATTTGTCAATATGTTTTTCTGACTCTATGGCTTGCTTTTTTATTTTTTAGCAATATCTTTTTCAGCACAAACATTTTTACATTTGATCAATTCTAATTTAAGAATTTTCTTTTATAAAGGTGATTTTTGGTGTCATATCTAAAATCTCATTGCCAAAATCAATACCACATGAATTTTCTCCTATGTTTTCTTCCAAAGCTTTATAGTTTTACATTTTTACATTTGGATCTAGTATCCATTTTAGAGTTTCTCTTTTCTCTCTTTTCCAGTAGAAGATGGGTGTGGAAATGGTGTCACGGGTTTGAGGGGGACTTTGGCAGTGGCTGTTATTTTCTTTTTGATGCTGTGAGTTTCAACAGTGATTCTCCAGGTATGTTCCTTTGTCCTTTGTTCTATAGATTAAGGTAGATTTTTGTAGCACAAGCGGGGAGATGGGCCTAGGGAGTTTCAGCAGTGAGTGCCGTGACCCTACTATAGCCAGCATCCCAAAAGAAGCTTTTTCGGGAAACTCCACAGGCTTTTTTGTGTGTCTATTTTCCTGAAGAAAAAGTCTGTGGAGTGGTGAGAATTTACAACACCATGGCCCAGAGGGATTGCAGACTCTCATTCTAATCAACACACAACCATTACTAATTATTAAAAATTGTTTGCTGAATCTCTCTATAGGCTTATGAATTGGCCTATTTTCCCTTTATTTTCCTTTTTATTTTTGCTCCATATATTTTAAAGTACTTTTAATAGGTCTATACATACTTTGAATGTTTTGAGTTTCTGTCACTGTCCATTTTGTCACCCTCAATGCATTCAAGTTCACCTCATCTATTTCTTTTTTAATTTATTTATTTTTAGTTGGAGGATAATTGCTTTACAGCTTCCTTTTGGTTTCTGTCATAAATCAACATGAATCAGCCATAGGTGTACATATGTTGCCTTCCTCTAAAACCTCCCTCCAAACTCCCTCCCAATTCCACCCCTCTAGGTTGTCATGAGCTATATGATGAGCTCCCTGCATCATATAGCAAATCCCCAATGGTTATCTATTTTGCATATGGTAATGTATATGCATCCATAGTACATTCTCCATTTGTCTCTCTCTCTCTTTCCCCTCTTTCTCTGTCCACAAATCTGTTCTCCATGTCTGCGTCTCCACTGATGCACTGCAAATAGGTTCATTAGTACCATATTTCTAGATTCCATGTATATGTGTTAATATACAATGTTTGTTTTTCTCTTTCTGACTTACATCACTCTGTAAAAAAGAGGCTGTAGATTCATCACCTCCTTAGTATTGACTCAAATGATTTTTATGGCTGTGTAATATTCCATTGTATATGTGTACCAAAACTTCTTTATCTATTTATCTATTGAAGGACATCTAGGTTTCTTCCATGACATAACTATAGTACATAGTGCTGCAACAGACCCTGGGTTACATGTATCTCTTTTAATTATGGTTCTCTCTGGGTGTATGCATTGGAAGTAACAAACAGATTCAAGGGATTAGATCTGAGAGACAGAGTGCCTGAGGAAACATGGACAGAATTTTGTAACACTGTACAGGAGATGGTAAACAAAACCATTCCCAAGAAAAAGAAATGCAGAAAGCAAAATGGTTGTCTGAGGAGGTCTTGCAAATAGCTGAGAAAAGAAGCAAAAGGCAAAGGAGAAAAGGAAAGATATACCCATCTGAACGCAGAGTTCCAAAGAATAGCAAGGAGAGATAAGAAAGCCTTCTTAGGTGAACAATTCAAAGAAATAGAGGAAAATAATAGGATGGGAAAGACTAGAGATCTCTTCAAGAAAATTAGAGACACCAAAGGAACATTTCATCAAAGATAGGCACAATAAAGGACAGAAATGGTATGGACCTAACAGAAGAAGAAGATATTAACAAGAGGTCACAAGAATATACAGAAATACTAGACAAAAAAGATCTTCATGTCACATATAACCACGATGGTGTTATCACTCACCTAGAGCCAGACATCCTGGAATATGAAGTCAAGTGGGCCTTAGGAAGCATCACAAGAACAAAGCTAGTGGAGGTGATGGACTTCCAGTTGAGCTATTTCACATCCTAAAAGATGATGCTGTGAAAATGCTGCACACATTCTACCAGCAAATTTGGAAAACTCAGCAGTGGCCACAGGACTGGAAAAGATCAGTTTTCATTCCAATCCCAAAGTAGGGCAATGCCAAAGAATGTTAAAACTACCACACAATTGTGCTCATTTCAGATGATAGCAAGGTAATGCTCAAAATTATGCAAGCTAGGCTTCAACAGTACGTGAACTGAGAATTTTCAGATGTTCAACTGGATTTAGAAAAGACAGAGGAATGAGAGATCAAATTGCCAACATCCATTGGATCATAGAAAAATCAACAGAATTTTAGAAAAACATCTACTTCTTCACTGACTATGCTAAAGCCTATGAGTGTGTGAATCATCGCAAACTGGAATGCAAACTGGAAAATTCTTAGAGATGGGAATACCAGACAATCTTGCCTGCCTCCTGAGAAACCTGTATGCAAGTCAAGAAGCAACC
This sequence comes from Cervus canadensis, assembly GCF_019320065.1. Classification (NCBI taxonomy): domain Eukaryota; kingdom Metazoa; phylum Chordata; class Mammalia; order Artiodactyla; family Cervidae; genus Cervus; species Cervus canadensis. Next base: position 45,128,866 of record NC_057394.1, on the reverse strand, counting down.
GTCAGAACTGAACAGGGAAGAACAGACTGGTTCCAAACTGGGAAAGGAGTACATCAATGCTGTATAGTGTCATCCTGCTTATTTAACTTACATGCAGAGTGCATCATGTGAAATGTTGGGCTGGATGAAGCACACGCTGGAATCAAGACTTCTGGGAGAAATATCAGTAACCTCAGTTATTCAGATGACATCACTATTATGGCAGAAAGTGAAGAAGATTACAGAGCCTTTTGATGAAAGTGAAAAAGGAGAGTAAAAAAGCTGTCTTAAAACTCAGCATTCAAAAAACCAAGATCAAGGCATCCGGTCCAATCATTTCATAGCAAATAGATGGAGAAACAATGGAAAAAGTGACAGATTTTCTTTTCTTGGGCTCCAAAATCACTACAGATGGTGATTGCAGCCAAGAAATTAAATGACGCTTGCTGCTTGGAAGAAAAGCTATGACCGACCTAGACAGCATACTAAACAGCAGAGTTGTTACTTTGCCGACAAAAGTCTGTCAATTCAAAGCTATTGTTTTTTCAGTAGCCATGCAGGATGTGAGATTTGGACTGCAAAGATGGCTGTGGATTGAAGAACTGATGCTTTTGCACTGTGGTGTTTGAGGAGACTCTTGAGAGTCCCTTGGACTGCAAGGAGGTCAAACTAGTCAATCCTAAAGGAAATCAATCCTGAATATTCATTGGAAGGACTGATGTTGAAGCTGAAGCTCCAATACTTAGACCACCTATATGAAGAGCCGACTCATTGGAAAAGACCCTGATGCTGGGAAAGATTGAAGGCAGGAGGAGAAGCAGACGACAGAGGGTTAGATAGTTCAATGGCATCACCGACTCAATGGACCTGAGTTTGAGAAATCTCTGGGAGATGGTGAAGGACAGTTAAGCCTGGCATGCTGCAGTCCATGGGGTTGCAAAGAGTCAGACGTAACCGAGTGATTGAATAACAACAGGGTATATGCCCAGCAGTAAGATTTTTGTGTCAGATGGTAGCTCTATGTCTAGTTTTTTAAAGAAACTCCATACAGTTCTCCATAGTGGCTGTATCAGTTTATATTCCCACTGACAGTGAAAGAGAATTCCCTTTTCCCCACATCCTCTCCAGCATTTGTTTGTATATTTTTTGATAATGGCCATTCTGACTGGTGTGCAGCTTATGTTTTATTAATGTCTTTGCACCCTCTTGCTTAAGTTTAATGTTTTCTTGGTACACTTTTCTCTCTTCTTATACTTTCAAAGGATCTCCCTGATGGCTCAGAGGGTAAAGCATCTGCCTGCAATGTGGGAGACCAGGGTTCAATCACTGGGTTAGGAAGATCCCTTGGAGAAGGAAATGGCAACCCACTCCAGTATTTTTGCCTGGAAAATCCATGGATAGAGGAGCCTGGTAAGCTACAGTCCATGGGGTCGCAAAGAGCCAGACACGACTGAGCGACTTCACTCACATCACTCATACTTTCTAACTAACCTCATCTTTATGTAAAGTGGGTACATTTTCTCCCTTTCCCTCCCTCTTTCTTTCTCTCTCTTAAATTGGAGACATAACTCATTTGTTTCATCTTAATTACTAATATAATGATGAAGTCTATACAAATCCTTTTGCTGCTTGAATTGCATCTTCTGTGTTCTAATATATATTTTATTAAAATTAGTTCTTAGTGTTTACATTTCTATTTCTGTTACTCTTTGATCTATGAGTAATTAAGAAGTATTTTCCTAAACTTTAAATAACCTGGTGTTTAACTATTACAAATTGATATATAACTTTGTTATATTATGGTCTAAAAGATAAAATACAATTATTTACAGTTTAGTAAATTCTTAGTTTTTCTTATTTATTATATACCCTTTTATATTCACTTTCTAATATTTTATGCAGATATATGTATTATAATAATCTGGTTATTTTTTCAGTCCTAGGTTTAGTTAAACAATTATGACAATAAAATATAAAATTTTTATAGCTCCTTCTACCTGTCAGAGATACTAGAATAAGTTTTACACAAATTAATTTAATTTTTAAAATGAATCTATGCTATAAGCACTATTATTATTCTCACTTTATAGGAAGAAAATTAAGCTTGACATAGTAATTTATCAGATATAACAGCTAGCAAGGGAGAAAATGACATTGTAATATAGAATAATCAGAAAAGTACTTTTAAGAATAGTTTAATGGGTGAATTTTATTTCTCACATTTCTAATTTATGATATATTTCAGGTTATTTTATTAGCTAACATTCCCCTAGTGCTTTTAATATGTCTATTTCTCTAATCTAGAATTCTTAATTTTTCAGTTCTAGCAATCCTGATTTTGATACTCTTCAGTAGTGTATGAGTGTATATGTGTGTGTGTACTTCACTTAAAATGATGATGTCAATAACATATCTTATAACTTTAGTCTGAAGCTCACTCCCCACTGAAGGTATCAGCTATTCTTTCAACCATTATATACTTGGTTAAGGTTGGGGCCAAGTGCTGGGGACAGCCAATTATTTCAGTGGTAGGAAGAACATAAGACCTCAGTTGAAGAACTCCAAGCAGGCAAAATCATAATCATTTCCCTATCAAAAAACATTTGATCAGATCAAGGCTCCATCCTTTGCTAATGAGGAAAAAACAACATTGGAGCTGCTTGTCTTTAGATTACTTCCTATCAGGTCAGGAGGTTTATATAATGTCAAAAGTAACATTCAGGACTTAGTTACTATCATTTTCCCAATTGCTCAAAAGTACAGGAATTCTACATTGATTTTGTTATTGAAGTACCATGTGTGGCTTAGATGCTCAGTCGTGTCCTACTCTTTGTAACCCCGTGGACTGTAGCCTGCCAGTTTCCTTTGTCTGTGGCATTTTCCAGGTAAGAATACTGGAGTGGGGTGCCATTTCTTCCTCCAGAGGATCTTCCTGACCCAGGATCAAACCCGTGTCTCTTGTCTCATGCATTGGCAGGTGGATTTTTTACCACTAGCGCCACCTGGGAAGCATCATACAGGTCTAAGAAAAATCAGGGGCAGGGCCAGATACTGTTTCTTCCAAGTTAACAATGAGCAAATGCAAGAGAGGAACTGCTTGTTTGTTATCACCATTTCATTCATTTGTGTTTGACTGCCTCCTGCTGTATGCCAAAGCCACTGTGCAAAAATGCACAAGATCAAAGCAGTTTCCCTTGTCACTCTAATTAACTCCTATAATAGAATGTCTTTCTGGTTCCTTTCACATTGTATCTGGTATTTATCTTGTGGAATGGAATAAGTAGTCTGGTTCAGAATCTTGATAGGAAGACATTAAATGCCACTAAATGTGTACAGTTGAGGAACACAAATTGAAGAAAAAGAAAGATTATCTGAATGAAATATAAAAATCCATGAGCTTATAAGAAATATACCCTAATGAATAAAATGTTTGAAAGAAAAAGGATTGAAAAGGTAGTGATGCAAAAATTAAAATAAGATATAGCAATATTGGACAAAATAAATTTTTAGAAAGGGACATTTATGAAAAATCAGTAATTTCATAACCACTAAAGTTTAATTCATAGGAGGTGTATAAAATTGATAAATTTGTATAAATACAATTATATAGCAAAATATGAAGCAAAAACTGAGAGAACTTGAAATAGACAAAACTGTAGTAATAGGTAACTTTAATACATTTCTCAGTAATTGATAAAAAAGTGTAAAAGAAAATTGCCAGCAAAAAATAGAAAGGTTGTTCAACTTCTGTTTGATATTTGACCTAATTGACTGTGTAACATTGTATTCTACAATGATAGAGATATATGTTCTGAAAGAATACATGGGACAATTACCAAAATTGAATTTGTGTGTGGCCATAGATCAAGCCTCAAAAATCTTACAAATAGAAACATCATAGAGATAATGTATTCTGGTTTATCATGCAACTGAGCTAGAATACTTCTGTTACTACCACTACCTCCATCACTACTATTACTGCAAATACTACTGTGCATCATCACTATTATCATTACTATTAATACTAATACAATGGAAATAAATAAATTTATCGAATTTCACACACTTTGAAATTTAATAATACACTTCAATCTCACTCATGAGTCAAGAAATCAAAATATAATTTGAAGGCATTATTTGTTACTGTTCAATTCCCCAGTTGTGTCCAACTCTTTGTGAACCCGTGGGTTGCAGCCCATCTGCTGGAACCTGCTCAAACTCATGTCCATTGAGTTGGTGATGCCATCCAACCATCTTGTCCTCCTCACCCTTTCTCCTCTGGCCTTCAATCTTTGTCAGCATCAGGATCTTTTCTAGTGAGTCGGCTCTTGGCATCAGGTGGTCAAAGTATTGGAGTTTCAGCTTCAATATCAGTCCTTCCAGTGAATATTCAGCATTGATTTCCTTTAGGATTAACTGATTGGATTCCCTTCCAGTCCAAAGGACTCTCAAGAGTCTTCTCTAACACCACAGCTCAAAAGCATCAATTCTTCGGCACTCAACCTTCTTTACGGTCCAACTTTCACATCCATACATGACTACTGCAAAAAGCCATAACTTTGACTAGAACGGACCTTTGTTGGTAAAATAATGTCTCTGCTTTTTAATATGCTCTCGAGGACTGTGAGAGTTTTTCTTCCAAGGAGCAAGCGTCTTTTAATTTCATGGCCGTACTCACCATCTCCAGTGATTTTGGAACCCAAAAAAAGAAAGTCTGTCACTGTTTCCATTGTTTCCCCATCTGTTTGCCATGACGTGAAGGGACTGGATGCCATCATCTTGGTTTTTTGAATATTGAGTTTTAAGCCAGCTTTTTTACTCTCCACTTTAATTTTCATCAAGAGACTCTTTAGTTCTTCTTGGCTTTCTACTGTAAGGGTGGTGCCATCTGCATATCTGAGGTTATTGATATTTCTCCCAGCATTCTTGATTCCAGTTTGTGTTTCATTTGCCCTGGCATTTCACCTGATGTACTCTGCATATAAATTAAATAAGCAGGTTGACAATATACAGCCTTGATGTACTCTTTTTCAAACTTTGAACCAGTCTGCTGTTTCATGTCTGGTTCTGTTGCTTCTTGACCTGCATTTAGGTTTCTCAGGAGGCAGGGAGATGGTCTGGTATTCCCATATCTTTAAGAATTTCCCACTGTTTGCTCTGATTCACACACTCAAAGGATTTAGCGTAGTCAATAAAGCAGATGCTTTTCTGGAATTCTCTTGCTTTTTCTATGATCCAATTGAAGTCACTCAGTAGTGTCTGACTCTTTGCGACCCCTTGGGACTATAGCCTACCAGGCTCCTCAGTCCATGGAATTTTCCAGGCAAGAGTACTGGAGTGGGTTGCCATATCCTTCTCCAGGGGATTGTCCCAACCCAGGAATTGAACCCGGGTCTCCTACATTGCAGGCAGATGCTTTACCATCTGATCCACCAGGGAAGCCCCATATTAGCAATTTGACCTCTGGTTCCTCTGTCTTTTCTATATACAGCTTGAACTACTTGAAGTTCTTGGTTCATGTACTGTTGAAGTCTAGCTTGGAGAATTTTGAGCATAATTTTGCTATCACGTAAAATGAGTGCAATTGTGCGGGAGCTTGAATGTTCTTTCACATTGCCCTACTTTGGGATTGGAATGAAAACTGACCTTTTCCAGTCCTGTGGCCACTGCTGAGTTTTCCAATTTGCTGGCATATTGAATGCAACACTTTGACAGCATCATCTTTTAGGGTTTGAAATAGCTCAGCATGTATTCTATCACCTCCACTCTCTTTGTTCACCTTCATGCTTCTTAAGGCCCATTTGACTTTGCATTCCAATATATCTGGTTCTACGTGAGTGATTACAGCATCATGGTTATCTGGGTCATTAAGATCTTTTTTGTATAGTTCTTCTATATATTCTTCCCACTTCTTCTTAATATCTTCTGCTTCTGTTAGGTCCATGCCATTTCTGTCCTTTACTATGTAACAGTAATTTAAGCAGTGAATTATTATGGAAATATTAATGTGGTTAATATCAAATAATGACCCCCGATAAATGTACTTCCTCATTCTATCATATCTTATCTCCCTGGGAGTCCATCATTGCTACTCTCAGAGAGATTCTATTTCTCTCTTCCTTTTTTTATCTGGACTATTTTATTTTGGTACCTATTCTTAAAGACGGCCCACAATGAACTATATCTACCAGTTATCAAACTTCTGTGTAAACTCTTCTACATTGAATCTGGAGGGCTGTGTGTTTGTTGCATCCAGTATAATGTAAAAAAGAACACTTTTAACAGTTTTAGATTTATACTTTACAAAAGCCAAAACACTTCCTTTTAAGTAATTTTTGAGAGTTTTGAGCTGTTGTGTAAGAACTTTAGCTATTATACTTTAAGAGATCATGTAGAAAAACAATGTTATGTGGCAGTCTGGATGGGAGGGGAGTTTGGAGGAAAATAGATACATGCACATGTTTGGCTGAATATCTTTGTTGTTCACCTGAATCTATCAAAACATTGTTAATTGGCTATATCCCAATACAAAATAAAAGTGTAAAATATAAAAAAAGAAAAACAATATAGGGTGGCCATGTATAGATGGAAGGAAGATAGGAATACACACCTCTTACGGCTCTGAAATTTTCCTGTTGCCTTAGGAAGAGAGTGAATGAAAGGACATGAAGCTTCTATCCTAATCAAGACCCCAGATAAATATATCCCCAGGTGATATCTCTTTAGGTCTATGACTGACTGTCTCTTTCCCCCTTCATTATCTCTGTATCTACCTATCCATCCATCCACCCAATAAGAGAAACTCAGTTTACCACTTTCTTTTTTTGTGACTTTATGCAATCTACTTGAACTTTTCTAAGTGTCAATTTCCCTCTCTTTTAGAGAATATATTACTGGTACCTATATTATTTTGAATGTATTGGGAATTAAATGAGAAAATTAAATGAAATTAAATTAAACTTAAATGAAAAAATTATGTTATAGCATGTGCCATAGGTGTTGAATCAAAGGAATTAATGCTCATATTGTTAGTATAATTGTAATTATTAAGCAAAGATTAATGTATAAAATTCTTTAAAGTTAGAATGATTACAAAGTATTTTTACTTTTAAATACAGTGAAAGATTTATAAATAATCTATTTATAAAACACCTGACCTTACTCCATGGAAATCACTGACTGTATTTACACTATGTTTTATAATGTGCTCTTTACGAGGGCCCATTGAAGAAAACATTTTTAGATCTAAATATCAGAAATCACTTTATTCATTAAGAATAGCTAATATACTGTAATGGTCTTTATCTTTCTGGCTTACTTCACTCTGTATAATGGGGAGGGGGGATCGGGATGGGGAATACATGTAAATCCATGGCTGATTCATGTCAATGTATGACAAAAACCACTACAATATTGTAAAGTAATTAGCCTCCAACTAATAAAAATAAATGAAAAAAGAAGAATAGCTAATATAATCTTTGAAAATTTTGTATAAATTAAAATAAAATTGCTCTTTGCATTGATTGTTAAAAATTTCCAAACCAAGCAGAGGTCTCCCTCAATCAAGTAAGTGTACTGGGCTTTGTGACTGGCATTGTGGATTTCAGCCTTGGTCCTGGCTTTACGCAATAAAATTTTGCATTAGGAAATTTGTTTCTGAAATTAACCTGAATTATATCCAGCTCTTATTAGTTTAAATACTTAATATCTTTATTCTGTAAAGTTTGGGAAGTGATGGTGGAATACACAGTCCACTTTGAACACAGTGAATATGAACTTTATTTTATTGCCCGTCCCTGGCTCACAGTAAGAACAAAGTCAGTGTTTACTGAAGGAGTGTAACATAGATCATGACGGAAAATAGAAAAACTTAAGAAAAGTTTGAATAAATTGATTATTACATTTATCTTTGATTTTTATCTTTATTTCCAATTTTTATCTCAATGTCCTCAGGATTTGGTATTTCTGAATGGTTATTAAAGAAAAAAAAACAACTGCATTTGTGTCATTTGTTTCATTGTGCTTTCAGAGATTATAAGCTATGTAAGGTCACATTACACAGATATGAATGTATACTAGCAAACCTGTTAATCTAAGAAAGTAGTAATCAGTACAAAGTTTATATCACTAGAAGGCAAATCTGGCCTCTTTGACCTTGTGCAGTTTTGACCTTGTGCAGTTTTAAATCTCTGGGTTTGAATGTGACCAAACATAAAATGGTAATGATGACAGCATTTACTTTATGAACACGTGGAAACAATATTTTTTAAATGAACGAATGCACAAAAACTTTTAGAATTGCATGAAACTTCAATAGAATATCTCTCCTATGGTGATTGTTACCAATGGTCTTCAGCATTGCTGGAGAAGAAGAGCTGCACAGAATAGATCAGTTTGAGGGAAGCCACTTATTGTCTAAGGTGGCATTTAGAAATCATCCTAAATTCTTACGTACAACTCACTTCATCAAGTCTTTGATTTGCTTTCCACTTTTTGTCTCTACACGCTCATGATACTTTCATGTTTTGTCCCTGTTTTCTGTATTTATATACACACATCTTCATTATTTTATTTTATTTTTTATTCAGTGAAATCTATCCCCTTTTCCTATAGCTTTTTTGTTGTTGTTGTTGCTTGTTTGTTTTTTTGCCTTTGTGTTTAGCAGTATAGGCATTTTTTCAACAGTCATTTTTATTTTCTTTTCAAGAATTTTAATTTCATTTCCTTAAAGATATATCTACCTCTTTGGAAGAACCAAACAATACATGGCTCACATACATTAAAACAATAGTTAAAATGGAGACCTATTGTTGTGAAAATTACACACATAAATCTTTCAGTGGGATTTCATGTTGTCGATTTAAGTTAGAAATTTTATACAGACACATGCATAATGTATGTTTGTGTTTTTAGTGTATATTTGAAGTAGAGTAATGGCTAAAACATATGAAGGGCCCATGTGCGATTTCTTCTGAGAAGCAATAAAGCCTGTCAGAGTTATTTACATTCTCTTCTCACAAAAATAGGACACCTAAGAAGGTATCCTACTTCTGTAGATCTTTGGGTATAAATAGATTTTGTATCAAATTAGCAAATGTACAATAACGTGAAGTGAAAATACACAATTAATTTTCCAAACAAGTACAGAATGGGAAAACCTGTGTTTTTTTATATTTTGAGCTATAAATAGCATGTGCTTTAAACATCTTTCAATATCACTGGAATTTCTCCACCCCTTCCCTCATCCACTTTAAAAAACTAACAGTTATTTCCAAGTGCTCCTTTTACATAAATTATTTGTACTTTGTACATTATATATAGCTAGTTATATGTATATTCGTTTATGCAGTTTCAGAAACGTAGAAAAATTATTCTCATGTTACTGATGCTATAAATAAATAATAATAGCACTGGCTTCCTTTCTTAGTGTGTTCTCTATTCCTTTGTTCATTGATCATGAAAGAATAGTGAAGATCAAATAATGAAATATTTTTTTAATATAGGAATATATTTCTTACCAATACAGGTAAGTTTGAGACGTTATCTTGTTTACCTAATCAATGTGAAAACTAATACTAAGTCTCTGGCTTTTAAATGTTGTCTGTGACTTTTGTTGCTTTTTGACAGTTGCAACAGATATTTCACTCATCATGCAATGTAATTGGCATTCTGCCACAGTCACTAAACCCAGCCACAGATTATTAGCACTAGGGAACTGCCAGGATGAAGTAAAGCTTTTTCAAACTCCAAGTAATTAACAGAAATGTTTACAATGGGGAAAAAGTGGTATATCAAACTTTCCTTTGAAACATCAGTAGTTGTATTTTAAACTTGTCCTAAATTTAAATATTTCAACATTTGCACTAGGATTCTATTATAAAAATACCCTCTTATAAACTTTGTCAGCATGTATTCCTTAGCAATCACATAAATTATAAAGACACACAGAATGACTTTCTAGAAAAATTATTATATTCTGCATAAGAGTATGAAGTGATGTTAAGGATAAGAATGATTGAATTAAGTGGTATTAGGTATGTAGATAGATAGATAGATATAAACTTCTTAAATTTATGTGTGAAAGGAATTGTAAATTTTAAAAGGCAGACTTTTAAAGTTCTGGGTTTGGAATACTACCCAAGATAAAACTGGCTAAAACTGCTCATAACTGTTCATTAGGTGGAAGTTTCTGGATTGACAGATTATTCCTGATCTCTTCAACCTCATATACCATTTCCACCTTTCTCAATTCACAAAAAAAGACAAGTTATCTGACAGCTCTGATTTCTCTCTGGGGTAGGTTGGCTACAATTAAACACAGAACAGGCACACTGCTCAAAATTTTAATTGATACAACCCACTAAGTAAAAAAAAAAAGTACTTCATTATTTGAAAATTCTTCAATTTTGTATAAATTAAAATCAGTAGAAGTTTTCAAGTATTCACAGAGCTTCCAAAGCATTTGAAAATAAATGCGAGCTTTCTAGTTTAACTACATGTGAATTCTTTGTTTAAGGAAATCCTTCTGATTAAAAAGAAGAAAAAATAATAGGTAAATATATAGGAATATTTATTATTTGTTTTTTGTCATTGGAATGAATTTCATTTTTATTTATTTTTAACTTTGTTTTATATGGAAGTATAGTTTACCAACAATGTTCTGTTAGTTTCAAGTGTGCAGTAAACTGATTCAGTTTTAAATTGTTAAACAAAATATTTTACAAATGTACATGCAGTCAATGAAGAAATTTTACTTTTATTTAAATTAGACATATGTAGTAGGCATTTTAAATTCACACTCTAGTTAAGTGTTTTCTTCTAGATGATAAATAGGTAGATAGATAGAAAATCAAGTCAAAAGGTTTACATGTGGAGACAATGTGAATTGTTACATATCTACTAAAAGTTTTTTCTCCAGTTAAGGTTTTTATGTATGACCTAAAGTTGGTTGTCTGGTTTTAGTTACCCATAATGGTTATATACGTTTTTGTATTAAGTATATTTTAAACGGGAGGTTCTTTAGTTTATATTCTTAAAATTTTAAATGTAAATATAAGTTAAATATGAAATGACATATCTACTGAAGTACATTATTAAAAGACTCAGTTCACTGTTTTCCAGTATATGAAAATACTATTACAAGGGGGAAGTGATAACTTCACAAATCAAATTACTCAGGAAGATACTAGCATGAATCCCCATAATACTCTTTCAACAGACATTATTCACATCTTTCATTCTTTCTTCAAATTTTGTCAATTTATATGATATATTTGTCAAATAATTTGTGCCAGATAATTAGAAATTATCTAAATAATACCTAAATTATTTTTTTTCAAATCTCCATGGCTTAGATGCGTACTTCTTACCTGAGAACCTGCAAACGGATATTAGAGTCCAGTTGTCTCATTTACTTATTTATTCCATTATACATTATTCATTTATAATTTGTCAAGAGTTTTTCTAGACCCAGTGGTCATGTATGGATGTGAGAGTTGGACTATAAAGAAAGCTGAGTGCAGAAGAATTCATGCTTTTGAACTCTGATGTTGGAGAAGACCCTTGAGAATCCTTTGGACTGCAAGGAAATCTAACCAGTCCATCCTAAAGGAAAACAGTCCTGAATATTCACTGGAATGACTGATGCTAAAGCTGAAACTCCAATAATTTGGCCACCTGAAGCAAAGAACTGACACATTTGAAAAGACCCTGATGCTGGGAAGGATTGAAGGCTGGAGGAGAAGGGGACGACAGTGGATGAGATGGTAGGATGGCATCACTGACTCGACATGCATGAGTTTCAGTAATCTCTGGGAGTTGGTGATGGACAGGGAGGCCTGGCGTGCTGCAGTCCATGGGGTACCAAAGAGCCGAACACAACTGACTGACTGAACTGACCTGAACTCGCTATGAACATTAGCATAGATCAATTTGTCTAAATCTACTGCTGCATTTGACAATTTAGAAAGCACCAAGAATAATATAAACAAAATAAGTCAATGCAAAACAACATGACATAATGCAATGGAATAAATTAAAGGAAAGCTTAAATTTTAAGTGAAAAAAGAACTTGGATGGGTAGGACAGATCAAGTGATGTAGAACCAGGAAGGGTCAACTTTGATGATGGTTGACAAGGTGAGCACTCCAGAGTAAAACTATGATCAACAACAGTGTTTTTTGCATTGATTGTCCACATCTGATTCAACTCTACAGCATCCTTTGCCCTATTCAGAGGAAGAGTATTTGCTCAAAATCCTCCAGAGGCTCACTCTGCATTTTTTTGGAAACCAAGGAAAATTCCAAAAGATTCCTGGAACTGAATGCTAAACCATTAGGAGTGACTTGTTCAGCACACAGAGCAAACTAACACTGTAATATATGTATGTATATGCATTATATATATACATACACATACATATACATATGCATATGTACATATATTTACATATACATATCTATACATATACACATACACACATATATAATACACATATATGTATATATATACTTATACACATTATTATTACATTTATACATATATACATAATAATATACATTATTACATATATATTACTGTTATATATATATATATATATTATGTCTGGTGTAAAATAAGAGACTATTTTGAGAATATTTAACCAAGGATAATAAGCCATACCTTAGACCAGACTTAACTTGTCCACATTGATTGCTTAAAGATATTCTTAATTCAGTATGTAATTTCTTTCAGCAATGTGTTAGGTGGTTCATTGAAAAGACTGGCTCTCGATAAGGAACTTATGATAGAAGAAATCTTTGGTATAATTTAAGAGAAAACATTTAAAAATCATTGAGATGTGAGAATGCTAGGTTGAATCTGTCAAGAGACTTGCTAAAAGTGATTTAGGAGCACAGATTCTGGAGTTACAGCACTTGAGCTCCTTTCAGCTCGGTCACATACAAAGTGGGTAACATACTTAACTGTGATCTGAAATGATACTGAAACCATTTGAAGTAGTGATTGTTAAACTTTGGTCTGATTTAAAATGTCCTAGAAAGATTGCTTGAAATGCTGCTTTTTGGTTTCTATTATATTTTGATTGATAGATCAAGCTAAATCTATCATTGGCAACCATATCAAAATTCGAAGAGTACTTGTTTGAAATGCTATTTTTTTTTTTAAGAAAAGCAGGTCAATTTTGAATTTTTTAAAATCTTCTAAGTCAACTTCTGAAGGAAGTACTCCTGGAAAAAATAGATTATTATATAAGATTTTTGATTCCTAAAAATATATATGCATAACAAAGATTCTCTTCAACAATTTGTATTACATGAATTCTGTATGCAAAGAACTCAAAATCTACAATTTGAATATTTCATACTTAGCAGTTTATTAGATTGAATTGTCAATCAATATTAAATAAACCTACTTTGTGAATGCATATTAACATATATGTTTAGGCAAAATGGGAGATAGTATATAAATGAGTCAAGTTCATTATTCTTGAGTATTTTACAATTGTGTTGTTTTTAGTAGTAACACAAAACATATTCTATATTTGGAATTTTAAAATAATGCATTTATTCAGTAGTCTGAACTAGTCTAGACAAGATTAGATGCATGCACCCCCCAAAGCAAAACATGACAGTGTTCACTGTGATATAGCATACACACACACATACAAACACACACACACACACACACACACACACACACACCGTACTTCAAAGATACTAAGCTTCACTAACATTTCAGTCATGAATGGTATGGGTGTTCTCTCACACCCTCTCATATGAAGGTGATGTATCATTTACGGTAAGCAGAAAAGGGTAGGATTTCTCACATTTGGGGGCATCAGCAATTGTGTCTTCATTTATTCATTGATTCTTCATATACTACAGCTTATTTCTGTTTATGTGGATTTACATATCTGGCATGTAACTAATATGCACAAAATCAGTACAAAATATTAAGAACTTTTGGCAATGAATCAAAATTAACCATAAGAACAAAGGCACAAGAAAATAACAAAATTGAAAATTTTTTCTATGATGATTTATCAGCAAAGTTATAATATAAAAACTGACTTTTTTGGTTTGTTACTTAATACACATGTCTATCTTTTTCTTTAATATTCACATAATGTTTTTAAGTATGAATGAAGAAATAATAGGTTTGCTTTTGTTTCAGTAAGTCCATTTTATGAAGAGAGAACTTTGAAAGAGTTATGTAGAACAGTTTCCTATTTTACCTTGTTATCAGCAATTATATTTCTATCATTTATAAAAGCCCTCTCATATTCACATTTAAAAATTATAAGCAAAGAATTTTCTAAAATATATAAAAATACTTCAGGGAAATATATGCTTTAAATATAAAATCAAAAGAAGCATTACACTAGTTTATAAAAACAATCAAATAAAACTAAAGAGAATAAAAATTTACAAGCAAAACTTTTAACAATAATATTTGCATAATGGTGAGATTGATTTGGAATCTAATCATCATAATTTAGAAAACACAGCTAATAATGTACTTCCAGTTGAATCTGCATATCTGAGCTTGTTGATATTTCTCCCAGCCTTTTCATACTGTTCAGTGAAACAGTTGGCTTAAAACTCAACATTCAAAAAACTGACATCATGGCATCCAGTCCCATCACTTTATGGCAAATTGATGGGCAAGAAATGGAAAGAGTGACAGACTTTATTTTCTTGGGCTGCAAGATCATTGCGGATGGTGACTGCACCCAAGAAATTAAAAGATACTTGCTCCTTGGAAGGAAAGCTCTGATATACCTTATCAGCATATTAAAAAGCAGAGACTTCACTTTGCTGACAAAGATCCATATGGTCAAAGCAATGGTTTTTCCAGTAGTCATGTACAGAGATAAGAGTTGGACCAGAAGAAGGTTGAGCAACAAAGAATTGATGCTTTCAAATTGTGGTCCTGGAGAAGACTCTGCAGAGTGCCTTGGACAATAAGGAGATCAAACCAGCCAATCCTAAGGAAATCATCCCTGAATATTCATTGGAAGGACTGATGTTAAGGCTGAAGTGCCAATACTTTGCCCGCCTGATGTGAAGAGGCTCTGATTGGAAAAGACTCTGATGCTGGGAAAGATTGAGGGTAGGGGGAGAAATGGGTGCCAGAGGATGAGATGATTGGATAGGATCACCAGCTCAATCGACATGAGGTTAAGCACTCCTGGAGACAGTGAAGGACAGGGAAAGCTGGCATGTTGCAGTCCATAGGGTCACAAAAGTTGGACACGACTGAGCAACTGAATAACAACTGCGTTTGGATCTACTTATCTGTAAAATCTACTTTTCATTTATATTAACCATTAAATACAATGAACAAAATAAGCTTTCAATGTCCAGAGTTTTATGCTAAAGCTATAAAAAAATAAAGAAGCATATTTAATCATGCTGCCATTATTAAATAGTTAAATTGATGGTCAAATGTACAATGCAATAAGCCACACAATAAACCGAAGATTTAAATTCAATAACTATACATCAATATAACAGAAAACAAAGTATGTTATACTTTTATCTCATTCCTTTTAATTTATATTTTTATTATTAATAACTCTTCTAATGTAAAATATTTTTTCACTGTATCATAGTATATAATAAATATTTTTATAAGAAGCATAATAAATAGACATTTTTTAAAACCATTTTACTGATTAGATTAAACATTGCAAATTTTGAAGACTCCCACTGGCATAAGCTTCTTAGACTGTGACAATAATTCAATAACCAAATACTATTTGCTATCACATGTGGAATCTAAAAAATAAAACAAATAAATTTATATGCAAAATGGAAACAAAAGCAGGTATAGAAAGCAACCTTGTGGTTACAAAGGGGAGAAGGAAGTGGGGTGACAAACTATGGTTATGGGATTAACAGATACAAATTACTATAAATATATATAAAATAGATTAGAAACAAGGCTATACCAAATAACACAGGAAATTATACTCTTTGTCTTGTAATAGCCTATTATAATGGAATAAAATCTGCAAAAATACTGAATCATTATGCTGTACATCTGAAAGTAACACAGCAAGAAAAGCTATACTTCAGTTAAAAAATGAAGCTATTTATTCTAAATTTCAAACAGAAAAGGCTGTGAGAAAACATACACATTATCTGTATACATTATCTTATTTACTTTTGCAATCATGAATCCTGGAGGTGTGCGTGATATAAAATAAATTTTAAAACTGAAATACACATCCCTCTGAACTAAATCATCATGCCTAGATACAAGCATAACAAGATGATAAAAAAACTGCTTACATGCATTGTATCTGTTTTGAATATTAGTAGATATTGATTAAAAATCACTGCAGCATTAAGTATGAAATATTATTTTAAAATGAAGTGATTTTGATTCTTGGTTATTTCCTACAGGTATATTAAACACAAAGAGATTTTGGCTAAACTTCTTAAATTTAATGCAATCAGTAATTATCACCAGTACAATATAAATAGACATATTCGTGTGCAAAATGTGGGTATATAGTCTATTATATTTCACATGTAAGATGTTCTAACAAAAATGTTATGAGAAAATGAAACTTGAATTGCAGTCCATGTTCCTGCAAATTCTAAAAAAAATGAAGTTAAAGAGCTTCCACCAGTCTCTCCATACATAAAATAATGTCTTATAAGGGAGCTAAGAAAACACAGCTCATTACTTATTTTCTAAATGCTTTACTATGAACCAATGCATAAACACTGACTCTCAATAACATTAATATGTTTACAAATATGAAAATGTATATATTCAATAAAGATAGTACAGTATATATTATTATAGCATAATAAATGATACAAAGTAAAGAATATGTGAAGAAAATGAAATAATATAAAACAAGGTTAACAGATTTTAAAATCTACCTTTGGATGCATATTAAATATGAGGGAAATTTTTTATTTCTAGAAAGGACTATTTTCTCCCCGATTCTTTGTGTGACATGGAAACATCAGACACTATCTCTAATACATACAAATACCCAAAGAACAAATGAAAAATGACAACAGACATTGTAAAAAGCAACCTGGAAGCAAGGACTATGGTGGACAGTAGAGCATGTGTCCAGTACTTATGGCCACTCAGAGTCATAGGAAAAGTTTGACAGGTTTTCTTTTCAACAAATACATAGTTTCATAAATGAAATCTACTGATTGCTTTTTGTCAGTGCCAGTCTTTAAATGAGAAGGATGACAAACAATACATTCTGTTGATTGCATTTAATCCATGGACATTATGTTTCCAGATAAAACCTCCATAGATACTGATGATGTCATTATTCCTTTAGTGGAAAAATATTTAAAGTCCTTGCCACATTTGCAGTAAACTTTGTTCTCCAAAGTAAAGGCTAAATAGCTGTTTATAAAACATGGGTATCATAAAGAGATAATCCTTCATTATCCATCCTAAAGTAGAACAGAAAATGAAGAAGGGTCTGTACAGGAAGCCCATACAAAACCCAGGGAAAGGAACTTGCTCCCAGCATGGTTGCAAAGTTAACACACTTGATGAAGACACACATCAATTCTACCTGTGTGTGTGGTTACACTTTCCATCTAATTTATTTCTCCTCCACTTTAACATTCTTCAAACTAGGAGAGTGACTAGCATGAAAAAATAGGATGAGGTGAAAAAACATCAGTTCTGAAGCTCTACTTCACTGAGTTTGAACATCACTTACTAGCTGTATGATGTCAAACAACTCATTAAATCTCCATAAGTTTTTATGCCATTATCATACCTACTTTATAAGTTTTATTGTGATGATAAATATATGAAGCCTCTGTACTACGGAATGATGATAATGGTCATTGGTGAATGTGTGTTCTCCCAATGAAGATTGTTTAGATGCTTGAAGAAGTTTAAATTTTGAGAGAAAGCACATTTATATACTACTAGTTGTATATACAACTATAGATATTAAGGAGAATGATTAAAAATGTCTGTATGACAGAGAACTATGAATGATTAGGCTAGTTAAGAGAATATAAACTGGTTTTAGTATTCTCATATATGACTGAAGCAAATACAAAATGATACAGCCACTGTGAAAGATAGTTTGGCAAGTTCTCACAAATATAGGCATAATCTTAACATACAATTTGGGATTTGCACTCTTAAATATTCACCCAACTAAATTAAAAGCATGTCCCCACAAAACTATATTCGCAAGTGTTTATATTTTCACTGTGTGTTATGTGTTCAGTTGCTCAGTCGTGTCAGATGCTGTGACCCTTTGGTAATGCAAGCCACCAGGCTCCTCTGTCCATGGGATTTTTCAGGCTAGAATACTGGAGTGGGTTGCCATTCCCTTCTCCAAGGGATCTGTGCAATCCAAGAATTGAAACTAGGTCCCTCGCATTGCAGGTGGATTCTTTACCACTGAGCCACTGAGAAATCCCTGCAAGCTTCACTAATACCAAATATTGGAGGCAACCACAATTTCCTTCAGTAGGTTATTGGATAAACAAACATGTGGTACATGTTCAGAAGAGATCTAGTGATACAACAATAAAAAGAAATGAGTCCCCAAGCTAGGAAAAAACATGGAGGAAACTGTGTATCACTGAATGAAGAAAGCCCATCTGAAAAGACTACATACTGAAAGATTCTAACAATATGATATTCTGGAAGAGACAAAACTATAGAGACAGAAAAAAAAATATCAGTGATCGCTGTGTGGAAGAAGATGAATGGGGGATAGTTGAATATGTGAGTTAATAAAGAGTGTGACTCCACTTATTGATATATGATCCTTCTAGCTTTTATTCTTCATTCTTCCTTTTTCCCTTTCTGTCCACATTTGGGCAAGTTGATAAGAAAATTTAGGTGTTCCTTCTTTTTAGCAGCATTGAGAATTCAAACCATGAGTCTCTACCTTTGGGAAATATTCACTTCCTGTCCTACTTTTATTAAAAAAATCCAAGCCAATCTTTATACAGTGCTCTTTCAAATTACTTTCACACCTGTTTGGGATCCACCCTACTCTCCCTACCAAGCCTGATTATGTGCCTAATTAACCTTTGTACAACCTGTTGGTTTGTGTGTGGTATCATCGTTTTCATCAGAACCCAAGTTTTGTGGAGATCCATCTGGGCATGTTCACACCAATTGGTGCCATGAGCAGTTGCTATTTCTGCTGCTTGCCGGCAGTATATTCTTTGTGTTACTGCTTAGCGGTTATCTTGCATTTTGATCTGTGGGCTTTGTGTTGTGTTTTCTGAGTTTTACCTACTATCTGTCTTAAATTTTGTTGGGGGTTTCAAGATTTGGCATTTAGAAGCAGAGACATGAATTTAGGGTCCCTTTTATGGTAGCTGTGTTCATATGCTCTGTCCTAGACCTGTCTTTGTTTTTCAGATTGAACTGAATGTTTTGGTCTCAGAATGAACAGTGGCTGAGGCTAGCTAAGTTCAGGGAAACAAGTCTTCCTTGTGACTGCTAGTTGTGTTTGTCAGCCAGGCATTACCCTCTTTCTGTAGACTGTTTAGGGGAAAAGAAGATGGTGAAGTGATAACACATATTCATTGAGTGATCACTCATGTGCAGCAAAAGGAGCTACTATTTGACATACAGAGGTCATACTCATAAATGCAAATGGTTTACTAAAACTTCTGCTTTACCTTTGCTGCTTCTTCTTCCTATGCCTCTATCACTAGAAATGACCTTGATCTTTGTGGCTATCTGGAAAATTATCCATGACATATCCATAATTACTGTGGCAAATCCAAAGAGTTATTCCATTGATGTCATGGAAAAGCCCTAAATCCTGAGTGTTAAGTCCTCAAATTATACTAACTTGGGGCTCTCTAGAAGAAAAAAAATCTTATAAATCTGGACATTATAGAGAGGAATCCCTGAAGTCTAATGTGCCCACCAAACCACCAAAAAAATGAGTTCATTCAATAGACCACTGGTAAATATTTTGAGGTTGTATAGTTGGTTAAATTTTTTGTACATGGCTAATTCAACTTTTGTACAGTGACTATTTCAACTTTTAGATTAAGCTTTAACCGTACCTCCAAAGGTCACAACAAACCTTTACCTGGCTATAAAAGGGACACTTCAACTGCCTTATCATCACACACAGTCTTTTCAGGCAAGGTCTTAATCTGTTCCAACTTTTTCCAGAAACACAGGTATGACATCACATTGATAGCTTTTTCCTCAGAAGGGATGCATTTCACACTTATTCAAGGCACAGCAATACTTACAAAGGATCTTCCAAAATGGGAACAAGCCATTGATTCACACACTGAAGGTCCATGCCATCTTTGTTAAATTCCTAAAAACTATTTGGTAGAATAAAGACTGTTTCATCCCTCACACTTGCAAGAAACAACTATTGACTCTCTTAGCACTCACAATATTAACAACAAATCCAATATCTTTTAAGCCTTTTTGTGTTCTGAAAGCAAGCTATTCCTTGCTTTAAATTTTTAGTTAGGCTGTTTATACTGTTACTTGAAAACTGATTCATCTTGAATGGGGTGACCTATATCAAAAAGGTCTAGAATCTGTCCAAATTGCAATTCAATAGGCATTACTATTAGTGTCCCTCAGATATTGTTTCATTTTAGTAAAGTGGAGGCTCTAGTAACCTCCTCTCAAGCCTGTTGGAGTCTCTGAATAATTCATGATTGCTAGAAACTGTCCTTGGCCTTCTGATACAAAATGCTGTCCTCTGTGGCACCATGCTATATGCCTTTCAATCAACAATTGCTGTCCCCATGTCATGCTCTCCTGGAAATAGAAACTCTCCAAAGCTTTGGTCCCTTGAGAACCTGACCCTCCATACACAGCTTCCCACTTAGGCAATATAGCATGCAGCAAGCTTGACACAGATACCTAGTCCTCTCATTATAAAATGTGACCCAACTTGTGTCCTCTGTTATATCTATCTTGCTAGAGGGGTGATAAGACCTACCCCGCTCTTAGTATGAGCATAAATGCCAGATACCACAATGCTGGAGGAGGGCAATCCTCTCTCAGAAGCCTTGACTACCTGAAGATCCCCTTGGGACCAAATGAGTGAACAGCAATTAGAGTACATACACGGCACAGTTGTTTTCAGCACCATTAAATATATATGAAGCTCTCTGGAGATGTTATTATATGCTTTACATTATATGGTATTATATAATATATGTATATCTAACATCTCTGGAGATGTTATTATATGTTATGTTCTCTCTGGAGAACATCCCTTAGCCAGGAGGGATATTACCACATTTGATAAGTCTGCCTTAGCTTTGATCACTACTTAGTCAACCATTTGTCTTTACCACTTTATGCTTCTCTGCTGATGATTTGTGATTTCATCTCTTGGTGATACTATCAAATCACTGTTTTGCAGGGATCAACTGTCTTAGTTAGCAACAAAAGGGGAGACCCCTACTTCAAACCATGGATTGACAATATGCTTTAAAATTAAGTTCTCTTCAATTCTAACACATATGTATGGTGTTTTATAAAACAGCTAATTTTAAAGCAAATGCACCCACTTCTAATGATGCCAGCAAACTGCGTACTAGTGGGGGAAAATGCATGGCACTATCATTTATTCCAGAAGGAACATCAGTACAGCACGGGGAGAAGAAATTTCCCTTCTATTTGAAGGAACACAACAGAAATCTCTGAGCCTCAAAGTGTAAACCCTCCATTCCTCAGAGAAAATGTGATGTCCCCCTCATCCAAAACACAAAAAGCCTTTCCCTGCTTCTCACTCAAGATGAACAGCAGTGGAAAATCTTTCTATAAAAGAAAATCCCACTCCAATCCCTGAATGTAGCCCATATGGACCAGAACCAGTAATTTCATAATGCTGATTCATTCATTCACAATGACATTGTGCTTTATTCCCTAGTTAAAAAAAGGCATTTCTTACAAATTAAAACACTCTTTTATAATAATTCTGTCAGTAAAGCTAGAAAGGACAAATTTAAGGCCCAAATATATTTTGTCTCAAGTATTGCTAGCGTTCATACAATGACCAACCGAATGGAAGTTGTGCAAGGGTTTAGGACGTAAACCACTAGAATGATACAGAACAAAATATAAAACCGGCTGAGTAATATTCCATGGTGTATATGTACCACAGCTTCCTTATCCATTCATCTGCTGATGGGCATCTAGGTTGCTTCCATGTCCTGGCTATTAGAAACAGTGCTGCGATGAACATTGGGGTGCACATGTCTCTTTCAGATCTGGTTTCCTCAGTGTGTATGCCCAGAAGTGGGATTGCTGGGTCATATGGCAGTTCTATTTCCAGTTTTTTAAGAAATCTCCACACTGTTCTCCATAGCGGCTGTACTAGTTTGCATTCCCACCAACAGTGTAATTTGAACCAGTTCTAATGAGATGGATGAAACTGGAGCCCATTATACAGAGTGAAGTAAGCCAGAAAGATAAAGAACATTACAGCATACTAACACATATATATGGAATTTAGAAAGATGGTAACGACAACCCTATATGCAAAACAGAAAAAGAGACACAGAAGTACAGGGACAGACTTTTGAACTCTGTGGGAGAAGGTGAGGGTGGGATGTTGCGAAACAACAGCATGTATACTATCTATGGTGAAACAGGTCACCAGCCCAGGTGGGATGCATGAGACAAGTGCTCGGGCCTGGTGCACTGGGAAGACCCAGAGGAATCGGGTGGAGAGGGAGGTGGGAGGGGGGATTGGGATGGGGAATACGTGTAAATCTATTGCTGATTCATGTCAATATATGACAAAACCCACTGAAAAAATAAATTTAAAAAAAATAAATTAAAAAAATATATATAAAACCGGACTTATTAAAGGAAACTTAAAAACATATAAGTTGTGGAGTACACACTATGCTTTAAATATCTAACATCCTAAAACTTAGAATGGGCACTAATAGTCTATATATAACATGACCTTTGAAGGCAGAATGCCAAAAAATTGATGCCTTCAAACTGTGGTGCTGGAGTAGACTCCTGAAAGTCCCTTGGACTGCAAGGAATTCAAACCAGTCAATTTTAAGGGAGATCAACCCTGAATATTCACTGGAAGGATCGATGCTGAAGCTGAAGCTCCAGTATTTTGGTCATCTGATGGGATCAGATGACTCATTGGAAAAGTTCCTGATGTTGGGAAAGATTGAGGACAGAAGAGGGTGTCAGAGGATGAGGTGGCTGGATGGCATCACCAATGCAATGAAAATGAACTTGGGCAAACTCTGGGAGACAGTGTGGGACAGGAACGTCTGGCATGTAGTAGTCAATGGGGTCGCAAAGAGTCAGGCACAACTGGGTGACTGAGCAACAGCAACAAAAGCTTGACCTTTACGCTAATGAATAACCATAATCAAAGTGGAGGTCACACAAATTCAATGGACTGGGAGGCCGAGTGTATTATCAGACTCTGCATCAATGGGAGCACCTTGGTTAGCAATGTGACTTCCTTGGAAAAAGTGGGTCTTGGCAACCTAGTGCCTAGTTTTAATCTGTTCTTTTGTTGAGAAAATTCAGACCTGCTCAGGCACCAAAGGGGAGATGATATAGCTATCAAAGTACATATTTTGTGTGTTCATCCTGTAACCTTTGAGATCTCTGTACATATAACTATCTCTGTTTCAACTGATCACCAGATTGTAAAATGTAAAATCACAGGGCAGAGAAGTTTCTGCAGCTTGTCTGAGAGCTGAACATTAATGATATCCTCAAAATGCTAGGCCAGGGACAAAGTGATGTATCTATTAACTTTGAGTTTATATTATAAGTCAGGTTCAAAACAGCTGTGGAGGGCCATTTGTGTAAGTTCATTCAGCTATGTAATAGCAAAAGAGAGTAATTTACTCCCTCATTCCCCATCCTCTTACGATGATCGGTTGTATACATGCTAAACCAATTGAAGTCTGTTTCCTACCCTGGTGGGGGATACCCCTTTCCCCCACAACCCCCAGCAAGGGCCCAAATCTTTTTTTTTTTTTTTTCCCTTTCTCTGGAGTTAAGGGGATCATGGAGACCTAGGAGTCACAATTTCAGGCAGTCTCCAAATTCGTTCTGTCCAGGTATTCTTGATCTGAGCATCATGGATTACACAATTTTTTCACTGAGGTTATGTGAACTACCCATCCATCTGCTCAGACCAGTGCAAGGTAGGTGGGATGGGAATGATGGAAGGAGAGAGAAACAGAGAAAAGAAAAAAGGAAAGAGAGTGAGTGAGTCCTGGAGTGAGGCTATCTTGCAGTGACTCTCAGTTACCTGAGAGTTCATCCAAAACAAAAAAAGGTGCAATTATATGCAACATAAAAATAATTGACAACAGTTGATTTTATGTTCCATGGAAGTTGTTGCTAGAGAAGCTGCTATGTTGGCGAATAGCACAGTTTGTGAGTTAAAATGATTCTCACACAGTTAAAAATATTTTTTCTTTGGGTAATTGAGTCCACTGTTATAGTTTCATTACTGTGATAGCTTTTGTTATTGATCAAGTGAGTTATAAAGGTAATAGCCACAAATATTTGATTTGGATTCACCAATCCAAATGTTTTTCTCTAAATGTGTTCAGTTCATAAGGGCATATACATCTACCACATAAATATCCAGTACTTGAGGAGTTTGTTCTGTTTCCAAAGGAAGAAACCCTAATGGGTGTGTCTTAGTAATTCAGTGCTGTGTTCCATTAGCCTTATTATTTAGTTAAGCTATTAGATTTGAACTATAAGTCTATATAAAGGTATATATAGTTCAGTATGTCCATAGATAAGAATGCCATGTGACGTTCAGCCTATCATAGAAAGGATCTCACGTCTTTTGCTACTGGCAACTCTTTGCTATTATCATGCACAATTTTGTTGGTTTGTCCACCTTAGAGAGGTAGGTGATTAGGAGATTGTCTATTTTTAATGAGCACAGAGCCATATATTTAGGAAATGGCTCAGGCATTCCGGGTCAGTTTTGTCTTTTGATTAGAGGTTTACCTAATTAATGCTTAATACTTATTTTGTTAACCAAAGTAGAAACTTCAGGGATTTATCCTAAGTTATATTTTTTTTTTTCATAAGAGAGACAAATTTCAAGATGAGAGGGCTGTAGTGGAAAATATTGGCTGCTTTTTATTGATACAATAGTTTCCATTAAGATCTTTTAACAGAGCAGTTAGTAGCTACTCCAGACAGATAGGCAGCTCTGAAGTCCATAGGCTCAAACTGGACAATATATATCAGCTGAGTCTTGCTGACAGAAGTTCTTGTCAGCTCTGGGGTTGACAGCTAACATTTTCAATCTCACAGGCACACAAAAAAGTTCAGAATCACCTGTACTCCAATATAAAATATAAAAGTATAAAAATTAAAAAGTAATAACCTGGAACAAAAAATTGTTATTCTTAAAGTTCAGAGATTCCACAGTAAAGTTTAATTTATAAATTTTTTACTGCACCTAAAGCTTCTTAGTCTAAGGGGTTCCATTCAAATTTAAATATATATATCTGTTTTTTTGGTATAAAGGCTGTAGCAAATTCTAGACATAGAATGTGATATTCCCAATTTACAAATAAGTCAACTGGTCTTAGGCCAGTTTATTTATAATTGGTGGCTGAAGGGTCAGTAGTTTGCTATCAGCAAAACATTCATACATCTACCATTATTTCATATTGTATTAAAGATTATACAACTTTCTGATGTCAGGTTGCTGGCATACCAAACCAAATACAGGGAATCTTATTTTTTTTTGGGGGGTGGGGGGAGAACAATAAGAAGTAAAGCATTTGTGATATCCAAGGCAAAATACCAATTGTGGTTGTTTCTGTATATTGCTTTGGTGATACAGATATAGATATAGCAAAATACAAACTAACAACACACACAATTAGGGGGTCAGTACTGTAAGTGCAGTGGTGATTTTTCTTATCCAAGACTCTATCATCCACAGAAAGCTCCATATACCATTAACCTTCATAGGCCAGGAAGAGCTATTGTACTTGAAAACCATACTGAATAACAGCATTGCTTTAATAAATTTTCTGTGAGATTATATTCTTCTCCTGACTATGGTATTATTTCAATTGTACCATTGTGACAGCCTTTATGGATAAAGAACATTATTGCTGTGTATAACATTGATTTCTGTAGAAGCCAATGATATGAGTAGCAATACATGTATTTATCAATATGTCCAAAGGACAGCCCTGAATGTTCATCATCCCTCTTTTCATGACTTAGCCAAGTGTTGGCTCAGTAGGTCTGAGTTAGTTCAACAGAAAATAGGTTAGTATTAATTACTGGACTCATAAGTGTTCCATTTTTTAACAAGGACAGTTCTCAAATTAGGCAGTTCTCATTATTACATAGTTACATGGATCATCTCTG
Source organism: Cervus canadensis (assembly GCF_019320065.1). Lineage (NCBI taxonomy): Eukaryota > Metazoa > Chordata > Mammalia > Artiodactyla > Cervidae > Cervus > Cervus canadensis. The sequence goes on along the minus strand of NC_057394.1, from coordinate 45,102,508 downwards.
CTTCTCCCAAATTAAGCATATAGAGAGCATTATGTAGATGGGATGCCTTTTTATTGGAACTTGGTTATGACATTTGTAGACCATCTGTGTTCAGTCTAAGTCATAGGATAATGAGAGTTTGGGAGAGTATGTGTTCTCTGCTATGAAGTCTTTCTCCCATTAAGCCCTATATCTGCACCATTTGTTATTAATGACGTGTGTCCATGAACATTTAACATGACAGTCTGACAAGGTTTTGATAAGCTGAAGTGTCATGTGACTCAGGTAAATTGTATGCAAATGACTGCTTATGAGAAAGAGAAATTAAGGAAACAATCTTATTTATCACTGCAACAGGAAGAATAAAATACCTAGAAATAAAGTTACCTACAGTGGCAAAAGAGCTGTAACCTGTACCTGTACTCAGAAAACTGTAAGATGCTGACGAAAGAAATCAAAGATGACACAAGCAGATGAAAAGATACACCATGTTCTTGGATTAGAAAAGTCGATGTTGTCAAAATGATTATACTAGCCAAGATAATCTACAGATTCAGAGCACTCCTTATTAAATTATCAATGGCATTTTTGTAGACCTAGAGCAAAAAAAAAAAAAAAAAATTAAATCTTGTGTGGAAGTGCAAAAGACCAAAATAGCTTAAGCAGTCTTGAGAAGAGAAGAATCAGAACAGGAAGGAAAAATCAAGCATCCTGAATTCAGACTACACAACAAAACTACAGTAATCAAAACAGTATGACACTGGCATAAAAATAGAAATATAGATCAATGGAAGAGTATAAACTCACACACCTATGGTCAATTCATCTATGAAAGAGGAGGCAAGAACATACAATGGAAAATGACAGTCTCTTCACTAAGTGGTGCTGGACAAGTACTCTCAAAAGAATGACTCTAGAACATTCTTTAACACAATACTTAAAAACAAACTCACAATGAAAATTAAAGACCTAGATGCAGGACCAGGTATTATAAAAATCTTAGAAGAAAACATAGAAAATTCTTTCACATAAATTGCTGTGATATCTCCTAGAATAATGAAAATGAAAACAAAAATAAACAAATGGGACCTAATTAAACTTAAAAGCTTTACATAGCAAAGGAAACAGTAAACAACATGAAAAGATTACCCTCAGAAAGGGAGAAAATACATGAAAATGAAACAACAGACAATGAATGAATCTCCAAAATATGCAAATGACTCCTGCAGCTCAATATAAAACAAATAAAATAAATAAAATAAAAATTAATTAAAAAATGTGCAGAAGGACTGAATCCACATTTCTCCAAAGAAGCACATGAAAAAATTCTCAATATCAATAGTTATAAAATAAATGTAAATCAAAACTACAGTGAGGCATTTTCTCAGAATGACCATCATCAAGACGTCTGCAAACAACCATTGCTAGAGAAAGTGTAGAGAAAAGGGGACCCCTCTATAAATTGGTACAGCCACTATGGAGAATAGTATAGAAGTTCCTTCAAAAATTAAAAATAGAACTGCCATGTGATCCAGCAATCCCACTCCTGAGCAAGTTTCTGGGGGAAAAAAAAGAAACATAAATTGAAAAGGTACATGCATCCCAATACTGACAGCAGCACTATTTATAATAGCCAAGACATGGGAGCAACCTAAATATTCACTGACAGATGAATGATAGAAGAGAACACACAACAGAATAAAAGAGAAGGAATATTGCCATTTGTAGCAACATGGATGTTCAGCATACTGAGTGAAGCAAGTCATACAGAGAAAGACAAATATATCATATCACATGTGTGAAATCTAAAAAAAATTACACAAATGAACATAGTTACAAAATAGAAACATACTCACAGAAATAAAACACAAATTATGGTTACCAAAGGGGAAATTTGGTGAGGGGAGAAATAAATCAGGAGTATGGGATTCACTCACACACACACACACACACACTACTATGTCTAAAGTAGATAATCAACAAGGAACTGCTGTATAGCCCGGGGAACTATTCAATATTCTGTAACAATCTATATGGGAAAATAATTCTGGAAAAGAATAGATATACATGTATACCTTTTACTTAATTGCTTTGCTATGAACCAGAAACTAACACCGCACTGTAAATTAACTATGCTTCAACATAAAATAAAACATTAAAAAAATCACCTAACTAAATTAATAATAATAATAAATTATAAGATAAGTAAAAAAATAATATATTTGAAGACAAAAAATTAAAATAAATCTGCTCATAACAACACTGTGAACAAAGCATTTAACTTGAAAAAATCATTGCTATGTATGTGACAATTAATTTGTATACTTAGTGTAAAGAGCTCTAATATGTTGATAAGAAAATAAGAAATACTATAATAGAAAATATTTGAAATATTTTATTGCCCAATTCATAAAAGATAAAATCAGCAAATGTACTATCAACAATAAAAAACACTAAACACCTTTGAGTACTTGCTGTGCTTCCTGAATATATGCTCCACGATTTATAATTCTCATTCTGCTTTTAATCTTTACCCAACCTGTCTGTGGAGTTACACCAGTTTTTCATATGAGGAAACTGAAGGAGAGGAAGGTCAAATAAACTGACAATATTATACATGTTAAAGAGTTTACTTTATCAGATTAAAAGAAGAAAAACATGTCTGACTTTTGCACTGGCAAATCAACTACCGTACTTCACTGAGAGTGAAATGAGGTCTGTATTTTTCAAATACCCTTACTAGAAGCGTAAATTATAAGAACATTCTCATGCGCGATAGAGGATGACATGTTAAAACTCTAGCAACATTTATATTTTTGATCCAATAATATAATTTCTAAGATATCATCTTGAAAAAAATTGACTACAATATGTCTATGTATTAGAAAGTATATCATAGCTTCAATATATAATCCCAACAATAAACATTTTAATAGATATGGTTTTGAATTAGAGAGCTTCAGTAACTTTTATGTGGAGAAATGTTTGTGATAAGAAGGATATAAATATATATATATATATATATAAGGCAGATGATTCAGTAAAAGGTATTTACTGAAAAGCAATTCAACAAAGATATAAATATATTTATATATAAGTCTGGGTGTATGTGCATGTGTACATGTGGGTTCACATATATATTTATATGATATATGACATTGTGAATGTATGCATAAATAATAAACATATTATATGCACTCAAACAGTATAAACATGATATATATACAGTACATTCTCAATTTTGTTTTTAATATGTAATCACATGTGTACAGTTAAAGCAAAATTATTAAAATATTGAAGCATTTTAACATGATTGCTGATTTATCAATTTTTTGTATAGTTAGTACTTTTATAGTAAGAACGTAGAAAATGACTGTAAGTACCATTCATCTATTTGCATTGATTAAGGGCTTTAGTAATTGAGTATCTTGAAAACAGGTATCTCTGAAAATTTATATGATTCACAGTACCCTTTAGGATTTTTATACTATGTGGCATTAATTGTGGAAATTAAAAGTCTACCTGTACCGTGTATCTTAATACTGTAAATTTCAGTGCCCTCCTGTTCTCTTTCCGGCCTCAATATATGACTGCTTCGTCCAGCTGGATATCACTGGACAAGCAGAGGCTTGAGAAGTACATGCATATGACTTCTTGCTTCCTGTTTGGTGACTGAACTTCCTTCCTCTTGAATGCTTGCTTCCCCCGTAAGAATATGGCTAGGATACTGTAGGAAAGTGAAAGCTGCATGGAAAAAAGCCCAGTGTCCCAGCTGAGGCAATTTTAGCAGCCAGCCATAATCCACTGCCAACCTTTCTCAAATAAATGAATGAGCACAGATGAGTTCTACCCAAAAATAACCCAAATCATCAAAACAACTCTACTCATCCACAGACACAAGAAATATAATTAAAAATTTTGCTTTAAGCCACTCTGTTTAGGTGGTATGCTATGCACTATTATTTTAGCAATGGATAATTGCTCTTCCTTATACGATAAGTTTATACCAATCAATACAGTAGAGACGGTCAATACTTTCAATTATTTTGTTTATATAAAACAGATGAAATGAAGGTCTAGGATATTGGAATTAAATAAATGGAAATAGTCTTATTTAGAACATATGCAGATATATCAATATGCATTCAAAGAATGTCATCTTCCTAAATGTGCAAATAGTTATGTGAAAGTTTTTAATTTTTAAAGTGGTTTTCTGTAGCTTATTATACATATTATGTGTGTATATATATACACACACAATATTTGTACACACTTATGACTCTCTAAGAAGTAAATACTTTATTACTGGAGTCTTTTATGTTTCACAAGGAGTTGGTTGTTTTAGCCCTTTATATAATACCCAGTAGAAGGTGGCTCAGATGATAAAGCGTCTGCCTACAATGCGGAAGACCAGGGTTCGATCCCTGGGTTGGGAAGATCCCCTGGAGAAGGAAATGGCAACCCATTCCAGTACTCTTGCCTGGAAAATTCCATGGACGGAGGAGCCTGGTAGGCTACGGTCCATGGGGTTGCAAAGAGTCGGACACGACTGAGCAACTTCACTTTCTTTCATTTTCTTTCTTTAGAAGCAATTTCATTTGGCTCAAAGAAAATTACATCTATCTTGCGCAAATTTGTGTCAAGGTAAAATTGTTGGATAACTAATTCTTTATAAGATAAAATCCTGTGAAATTGTTTTAAGTCATTACTATAACATAATAACTTGGTGAAAGATCAAGATAACATAAAATAAGAAGCTTAAAAATAACACATGACTGGAAAGTAAAGTGTTTAAATTTATGTGGGTACATTTTCAGTCTTACATTATTTGTCTCTAAAGTATACAGATTTGGGTTAATAATTCACCTTATGATTCTTAAAGCAGTGTTTTAAACTGTATTTCAAATCACTGGCCTATATCCTTAGTAATAGGAATAGCATTTCTAATTCATCAAAAACATTAAATCATACAACACTGGGAGATATTTAATTCAACTTAACTCTTTTACATTTGAAATAATTTGCCTGAAGTTGCACTGCTAGTGCTGATTTGGAGCTGGGATTAGTATTCTGGTCTCTTGACTACTCATTTAGTTCTCCTTGCACTAATCTTTGTTCACTGATACATTATTTATGATACATTTAAGAGCTAAGTTTAAGGCAATTAAATAAAATTATAAATATATCATCAACAATGGGTTATGGCTACCTCTAGATGTTCATGGGGCACAAATCCAAAAAGAAAATCAATTACACATGTAGATAGGCAAAATCAATATGTATATTTATGATTATTTTACTATGATTTGCTTAAAAACATTTCTTTTTCAAAATGACTGCTATGAGAGGCTGTGTCTTCACATTGTCTAACTGATAAAAAGGGCACTCCTTCTTCAAAGACTAGTTCCCTACTCCTCCCTTGTTTCATCTGTTTATAATGAATATTTGAATCTGTTTGCCCAGTATCATCTGAATCTGTTTGCCCAGTATCATCTCCTATAAGATGTGAATTCTATTTAAGTCTTTGGACTATGGATGATAATTCATTGTTGTTGTTGTTCAGTTGTTCAGTCATGTCCAACTCTTTGTGACTCCATGAACTGCAGCTCAAGAAGCTTCCCTGTCCTTCACCATCTCCCTGAGTTTGTTCCAGTTCATGGCCATTGAGTCGGTGATGCCATCCAACAATCTCATCTTCTGTCATCCCCTTCTCCTCCTGCCTTCAATCTTTCCCAGCATCAGGGTCTTTTCCAATGAGTCAACTCTTCACATCAGGTGGCCAAAGTACTGAAGCTTCAGTTTCAGCATGAGTCCTCCCAGTGAATATTCAGAGTTCATGTATATGTGTTTTTTAACTGATATTTAAATGCTTGGATGAATAAATGACTAAAACAATGAATGGCTCCTGGGTGCGCCAGGTATACAGAATTGATCTAGAGGGCTGTGTACCATTATTATTCAAAGGCAGCTGCAGTAAAATATATAATTATGACACTGAATATAATTTTAACAGGACTTGTACAGTTAACAAATTTCTAGTGTGTTTGTATTGGGAAGAAAGACCCTGCAGTTTCAGCTTTTATTATTATCTCAGAGAACACTGAATTCTCTCTGCCCATTCCCCCATGATTTCTCTTCTACTTTTCCTCAAGGTTTAGAGAGTAACTTAATTACTCACAGCTGCTTGAGAGATTTTCTAAGATCACAAAGGATCTATGAAATTTTCTATGGAAGTGTACACTTGAAATGTTGCCATGGATTTTTAAAATAATTTTAATATAACAAATATACAGTTCTTACTATGTGCTAAACCCTGTTCAAGTGCTTTAACAGTATTAATTCATTTATTCCTTATAACAACTACATAAAACAGGTATGGAATTTATCCTAATTTTACTGGACTTCTCTGGTGGCCCAGTGGCTTAAGAATCCACATTGCAATGTAGGGCACCTGGGTTCAATCTCTGCTCAGGGAACTAAGATTCCACATGCAGCAGAGCAACTATGTCCATGCTTCACAACTATTAAGTCCCCGCTCCTTAACGAGGGATCCCACATTCAGCAACTAAGACCTGATGCAGCCAAAGGGGAGACTCTTCCCAAAGGGGAGACACTCTCTGTGAGTTTGCCTATGTGCCTGTCTGCATGTACTTAAAAAAGAAAAAAGAAAAAAAAAGATGAGGAAATTGATGCTCAGAGTGATTATCCAACTTGCCCAAGGTCATACAACTAAGAAATGAAGACAATGGAGAAACTCAGACTGTCTCCAGTGTTAAGATCGTACCCTTACTCTCTGTGACCAATGAAGTCTCTCTAACTTTCCTTATCTTTTGGCATGTTTATATTTCTCAAGTGTATGACTTTGCATTTTACTGTGAGGGCTTCAGAATTTAAGATTTTTTCTCAGAATTGTTAGCTCAAGTACGTATTTTCATTTGACACCAAGTTTGCATTTGGATTTCCCTGATAGCTCAGTTGGGAAAGAATCTGCCTGCAATTCAGGAGACCCTGGTTCAATTCCTGGGTTGGGAAGATCTGCTGGAGAAGGAATAGGCTACCCCTCCAGTATTCCTGGGCTTCCCTTGTGGTTCAGCTGGTAAATAATCAACCTGCAATGTGGGAGACTTGGGTTCGATCCCTGGGTTGGGTAGATCCCCTACAGAAGGAAAAGGCTACCACTCCAGTATTCTGGCCTGGAGAATTCCATGGACTGAATAGACCATGGGGCCGCAGAGAGTCAGACACAACTGAGCGACTCACTTTCACTTGCAATGATAGGGCAGTGCATATTAATTTTCTGGTATTGCTGTATTTATTGATGCATTAATGATCTGGGTTTCCCCAGTAACTTGGTGATAAAGAATCTGCATGCCAAAGCAGGAGATGAGGGTTCAATTTTGGGGTAAGGAAGATCCCCTGGAGGAGGGCATGGCAACCCACTCCAGTATTCTTGCCAGGAAAATCCCACTGAGAGGGGAGCCTGGTGGGCTACGATCCATAGTGTCTCAAAGAGTCTGACATGACTAAGGAGCAGCAGCAGCAGCATATGGCAGCTTATTAATTGGTTCTGCAAGGACATTTGTAGACATTCAGAGGTTAAAAAAGATGAACAGGTCTTTAGAACATTCAAAACATATATCCATGCAGATTATTAGTTGCATTGGTTGCAACAGAACATTCCCCACCCCACCCCCATACACACATACACAAAAAATTATTTCTAGGGCTTTAACCACTGTACAAGTGAGCACTCTGAGATTGTTGTTGTCATCACCTTACAGCAAGTGCATATGAAGAACAAAACCCTCTCCTACTCATTAATGTTTCTGTGCAACCAAAGGTGAATAGAGATTTTCCTGTCCTTCTTGAAAAGTACTCTTTTTCAAATCATTTTTCATTTTTAGGAATAGAATGGGAGAGAAAGAGAGGAGAGAGAAATAGAGCAGATATACCCTTCCATATTTATGAAGCAACTATTAGTCGGATGAAGCTATACTGGCAAGACATCTCACTGTGTTATTATAAAGTATATGTCTAGGAAGTTATTTAGGAAAGAAGCTTTCTGCTGCTTAACTGAAATAACCTGAACTTTCACTGTGCATTCTACTATGCAGAGTATTATAAAAACGATTCTGTCATCGTTCACTAAAAGTTACAAATGCATTGGAGCTAAGGTATACCAAAATACCAAAAATATGTTCATTGATAACAATGCAATATATTTTTATTTACATTTACATGGATAATCAAAAAAATATTTTCAAATACATTTCACTGAACTGAAGGTTGGTTGGGAAAAGTTTGAGTAAATGAGTTCTTACAATAGGAAGCTTGCAGTCCTTATTTGTATGTAGCCAATGAAAAATTCTGAGTGGGAAGAGAGGAATAAATGGAAAGCTATAAAAGTATAAGAATTAAAGACAGCAATCAGGGAGACAGCAGCAAAGAAAACAGCTACTTCTGATGAAGTTATTCATTATTTTTCCAATAAACAGAATATATGCCAAATATATAACACATATCTTGAGCACTTAAGTACAATCTAATTTAGTTTCTTTTATTGTTTAAAATTAATTTGGCCTGTTTTTAGCTTCAAAAAGTGGATCAGTGGTCTAGTACTACATCGTGATGCTTACATGCTGCTTGGTGAGGAAAAGACACTTTCACACTGTTGAGTTGGAATTCAGGGCTATATTTAAAACTAGAAAAAATAGCTTATCAGATTTCCAGTAGGATATAATTACAGTTGGCTCAGTGATAGATAATTATATTGTGTCCCATAAATTCTCATCGATTTCCATATTGGCAACTAACATAACATGTGCAGACTCAAGCTACTCCAAGACAAAGGCAATTTATAACAATAAACTGTAACTATAACCATTAAAAAAAAAACTAAAATGATTTTCTTCACAATTATTAGGATTTTCTGGAACCTAGAAATAAAATGTTAAATATATAGAGAGAAACTCATTGTAATACAATTAGCTATAGAATAGGATATATTTATATAATGTGACCTCATCATTAACCTACATGAGGTGAGTGTTAGTATTAAAGTGAATAGAGATTGTTTTCTATTAGGAGGATAGAACAGTCGTAAGTGGATCTTAATGGACAAGTTTAAAGTGAAGCTTATTATAACATACAGTTTGAAATTCTATCAACTTTCATGTCAGTGTAAAATTCTTCATAAATGAGATAGAAATTCTTAAACTATTGAGTTCCTCTTCCACCAAATTTAATTCCAGAAATCTCAGCAAGTCCCAGTGAAAGAAACCTCAATCCCTACCAGATTAATATTTCCTCATCACACTACTTCAAATAACTTGAATGGAAAATAGGTTTGAGGATGAAGTTAAATTAGTTACTTTCAGGCTCATTAGTTTACTGTTGCTGCTCTGACAAATTAACACAAATTTAATGACAACACAGATTTATTATTTTACAGTTCTGGAAGTCAGAACTCTAAAATCAAGTTTACTAAAGTCAAGGTGTAGGAAGTGTCAATCCCTTCTGGAGTTTCTGAAAGCGTGAATCTATTTTCTTGGCTCTTTTCAGTTTCTAGGGGAATTACTGAATTTTGAATTGTCTCTACCATGCTCCTCACTTCATCCTGAGCTCTCGCCAGCAGAGATTTTAACATCCATATTCCTACCAGCAGTTTATGATGATGATTTCTTTTTCTCTTATTATCCCAAAACTCTACCACTTTCTACTCATTTTATAATTCCAAAAACTCTTCTACATTTTAAAAATATTATTACATCAGTACTCCACTTTCAGGGGCCAAACTCTAAATTAGTTTCTTATTGCTGCTATGATAATGATCAAAAAGCTAGTGGTTAATAACAATACAAATTTATTCTCTTGAAGTTCTGGAGGTCAGAAGATTAAAATAAAAATGTCTGCAGGGCTGCATTCTTTCTAGAGGTTTTGGGGAAAAGTCATTTCCTTACTTTTTTTCAATTTCTACAACAGGATCTGCACTCCCTAGGTTATGGCTTCTTGCCTCACTCCAGCTTTTTTATTCTATTATCACCTCTTTCACTATTGACTGGTGTTCTTTTCTTTCTCTCATCAGACTCTTGTGATTACACTTGGCCCAGCTGGGGATCATTCAAATGTAATCTCCCCAGGTCAAGATATTTAATTTATTTAAATCTGTAACGTCCTACTGACCATACAAATTATATTCAAAAGTTTCAGGGATTAAGATGTGAACATTTGTGGGGGACCATTATTTGACCTATCACCAATCTCATGTGAAGAAGATTTTTCAAATTTAGGTAAACTAAGGCAATAGAATTTAATAGTGGTTTTCTGGAACTAGATTGATATGTTGGCTTAATAAAACATAGTGTCTCAAATTAAGAAGCTTAAGGCATACAAAAGGGCAAGATATAATGGAGGAACAGAAAGTAAACAATTTACTATTTAGAGCAGATGAATACATGAAGTGTGTTAGCTAGGTGAGAAAGAATGGAGAGACTATTTTTATGATTATTTGAAGGGAATTGATAATACTTTGGCCCAGAGACCCATGATGAAATAGGATGTCAACAACGAACTGAATGTAAAATTGAGATAATAATACTAATACCTACACTTGTATTTTCTTGGACTCCACAGTCATTGTGAATGATGACTGCAGCCATGAAATTAAGTGTTTGTTTCTTTGAAGGAAAAGACAAACCTAGACAGTGTATTAAAAGGCAGAGATATCACTTTGCCAACAAAGGTCCATATAGTCAAGGCTATGGCTTTTCCAGTAGTCATGTACAGATGTGAGAGATGGACCATAAAGAAGACCGAGCACCAAAGACTCTTGAGGGTCCTTTGGGCTGAAAGGAGATCAAACCAGTAAATCCAAAATGAAGTCAACTCTGAATATTCATTGGAAGGACTGATGTTGAAGTTGATGCTCCAGTACTTTGGCCACCTGATGTGAAGAGGTGACTCACTGGAAAAGACCCTGATGCTCAGAAAGATTAAAGGCAAAAGGAGAAGGGGGTGGCAGAGGACAAGATGGTTAGATAGCATCACTGACTCAATGGACATGAATCTGAGCAAACTCCAGAAGATAGTAAAGGACTACTACTACTGTGGTCCATGGGATCACAAAGAGTCAGACATGACTTAGCAACTGAACAAAAACAACTGCATATACATATATGCTAAATGAATTGATACTATCCCATAGAAATATAAGACTCTGGATTTTTTTTTTTAAGTGATTTCTTCATTCTTAAGATCTAGTTATATTTCCAGGTATTTACTCAAATTCACTAAACATTTCTGCTGTCCTCCTGACTCATTATAGCTATTTGCTTACAGTTTTATTTTGATTACTGTAATTTTTAATTTTAAAATTTCCAACTAGTTCACAAAAATCTACACATAAATATTTAATAACTGCAACCAACCAAGATGCCTTTAAATAGGTGAATGAATAAGCAAGCTATGTATGTTACATGGAATAGAACATTATTTAGTGATAAAAATGCATGAGCTATCTAGCCACAGAAAGACATGAAGGACCAAAAATTCATATTGCTAAGTGAAAGAAGCCAGCCTGTAAATAAAACGTAATATATGACTTGCTTTATACCACATTCTAGAAAAGCACATAGTATACAGACAGCAAAAATATCAGAGGTTGCCAGGGGTTTGGAGATGTAGTGGAGAATGTGTGAACAGGTCTAATACAGTACAAGCAATTTTAGGGCAGTGAAACTATACTCTATAAGACTTCAATGGTGGAGAGGTTAAATTACATATTTATCAAGAACTGGAATACAAAAAGGGAAAATCTTAATGTAACTGATATATTGTAGTAAAAATAGTGTATCAATATTGGTTCAACAATTTTATCAAATGTACTAAAACAATGCAACACATCGGAAATAGGGAAAACTATGAGAGAGGAGAGGGAGTATATGGAAACTTGCCGTAGTATATGCTCAAGGCTTCTACTCTAGATATGTCTGTTAGTAATATAAAAATATTTTCATGTTTTTTATTTAGTGTCTCATTTTTGTACTGAGTCTAAATGTTTCTTACGAACATATGTCTAAAGTATTTCTGTATATTTATGATAGTTTAAATTCATATCAATGTCAGCATTTGGGTTATTATGCCATCAGTTTTTTTTAATTACCTCTTCTTTGACTGTGGGCCTTAATTTGGACATGTCTAATATTTCATTTTATATAAATTATTGAGAATGATGTTCTGTAGAGACACTGGATTTTGTTATCTTCTTCTGAAGAATGTTTTTACTGGCTAAAATGAAACATGTCTTCCTCACGATGGGCAGCAGCTGAAACTGTTCAGTTCTTCCAAAATTCTGACTGTTGCTGTTTTGCCCACATGATTGAAGTCTTGCCTAGGAATGCACATTTAAGGAGTATGCATTCACCCACACTTAACTAATGGCTATAGAAATGTTTGAATGGAAAGTTTGGAGCATCTTCTCTGTGCCTCAATTACTTCCTGAATTAATTTTCTCAGTTTCTAGACTGTGACAGTGCCAAATCCCACATTCTGAATCTTCAAACAAATAATAATTTGCAGTTTTCTATGTCTCCTCATCCTATACTACTTGATCTGGAGCATGGCCCCAGGCAAAACATTTAAAAAAAAAAATTGTAAGAATTTTACTTGGTGTAATTTTTTTTAACTCTTTAAGGTGTGAAAGTGAAAGCCACTTAGTCATGTCCAACTCTTTGCAACCCTATCAACTATACAGTTCATGGAATTCTCCAGGCCAGAATGCTGAAGAGGGTAGCCTTTCCCTTCTCCAGGGGATCTTTCCAACCCAGAGGTCAAACCCAGTTCTCCTGCATTGCAAGCAGATTCTTTACCACCTGAGCCACAAGGGAAGCCCTGTATGATGTACTTCCTTTTGATTTCTCTTATATTGATTCACTCTTAGTTCCTTCCAATAGTTGTTCCTATATTCTATCCAGAACTACAGTTGTATTCTACAGAAGGGTTAGTCAATACAAAATATGCCTCTATTAATAGATGGGGAAACAATGGAAACAGTGACAGACTTTATTTGGGGGGTTCCAAAATAACTACAGATGGTGACTGCAGCCATGAAATTAAAAGATGCTTGCTCCTTGGAAAAAAGTTATGACCAACCTAGACAACATATTAAAAAGCAGAGATTTTTGACAACAAATGTTCATCTAGTCAAAGCTGTGGTTTTTCCAGTAGTCACGTATGGATGTGAGAGTTGGACTATAAAGAAAGCTGAATGTTGAAGAATTGATGCTTTTGAACTGTGGTGTTGGAGAAGGCTCTTGAGAGTCCCTTGGACTGCAAAGAGATCCAAACAGTTCATCCTAAAGGAAATTAGTCCTGAATATTCATTGGAAGGACTGATGCTTAAGCTGAAACTCCAATACTCTGGCCTCCTGATGCAAAGAACTGACTCATTTGAAAAGACCCTATTATTGGGGAAGATTGAAGGCAGGAGGAGATGGGGACAACAGATGATGAGCTTTTTGGATGGCATCATTGACTCAATGGACATGAGTTTGAGTAAACTCCGGGAGTTGGTGATGCCAACCAGTTGGGAGGCCTGGTGTGCTGTGGTTCATGGGGTCGCAAAGAGTCAGACATGACTGAGTGACTGAACTGAACTGAATTGAAGAAATTAAGAGAAGCCAGATGCAAATTCATGTACAAATAATTTAGAGATTACAATCACAAGTGACATAAAAATGTAGTATATAAAATATGCCTCAAAATCATATACTTGAACCAAGATATATATAAATTGCAACAACTTCACTCCTCAAAGTTTATTTTTTAGCCCTTGAATTTTAACCTAATACCAGTTATGATATGAAAAATGATACCAAAGGCTCCATTAGAAGAGATAGAAATATTAACATACTATCTTCTGTTGTGAGAATTTGCTTACTATTCTCTTCATTTAAGTGTTTGGTAACTTCACAATGAAAAGTTTGAGGAAAGCAGAAGTGGGTTTAATAGCAATTATTTCACTAGCTAGCCTCATGATCTTAGAAATAGGGATTCCTATACATCTCAATTTCTTTTTATCAGGAACTTTGTGAGAGTAATGTACTACAATTTAAATAAATTCTAAAAAAAAATGCAATTAGTAAAATTTACAACTTTTTAAGTATGTTGAGTAGTTTCTCACACATAGTAGAAAGTATTTACTCTTTTTCTTCCTTCAAAGTGGCAACTGTAAACAATCCTATACCTTGGAGACTATATTTTTTTCCAACTAACAAAAAATAGAGAACATTGTCAAATAGTAGATTTTGCTGAGGACTTGAAATGAAATAACTAATTTCATATTATTTGTGTTGCTGTATTCCTTTTATTTATTAATTTTGGAGACTATAATCTCATAATGTCTTTTTACTGCATATTTTATTTTAAATTCACTGCCCATAAGCCATTCTGCATCTACCCTGTAGCGTACACTTTTAGAGCACTGTCTAATTCTCTGAAACCAGTCTTTTGAAGAGATTACTTAAGGGGCAGTGTGCAAGAGGACAAGGTAAATAAAGAATACCAAAAAGATCTTTGTGTTGGTCCTGTTGTTGTTCAGTCGTCCAGTCATGTCCGTCTCTTTGTGACCCCACAGAATGCAGCACACCAGGCCTCCCTGTCCCTCACCATCTCCTGAACTTGGCCCAAGTTCAAGTCCTTGCTGTTGCTGCTGCTAAGTCGCTTCACTCATGTCCAACTCTGTGAGACCCCATAGACGGCAGCCCAACAGGCTCCGCCGTCCCTGGGATTTTCCAGGCAAGAACACTGGAGTGGGTTGTCATTTCCTTCTCCTATGCATGAAAGTGAAAAGTGAAAGTGAAGTCGCTCAATCGTGTCCGACTCTTAGCGACCCCATGGACTGCAGCCTACCAGGCTCCTTCGTCCATGGGATTTTCCAGACAAGAGTGCCAGAGTGAGTTCAAGTCCTTATCCATTCCTAATTTATATGTTAAACTTTGAAAACCAATTTAAACCTAGTCTGACATCTTTAAAACTTGTCATAAAAGTATCTGTCTCAAAGGGTTTACCCATAGTAAAGAAGAATTTACAAACCAGTAAAATTACTGGATCTTTTCTCTAGTGGATGCAACAAATCATCAAGTATTTTGAGGAAATATCTAACTCATTATCATTGCTTCTCTAATCTTAATATTTTAACGAGTAGTGAATAATATTGAGTTCTATATTGGCAACATAAAATGCTACAATTTTTACAAACCATTCAGTTTTTGGTTTAAGTTTGTTTCAATATAATGAAGATATACTAAGAGACAGGCAATGACAGCACTAAAATTTGCAACTGTTTTTTATTTAACCCTGGACAGTTTTTATCAGAACAATTAGTTATATATTTAATCTGGCAGGAAATAAAGATTATGAAGCATGGAAAATTTTGAAAAAAAGATAAACTAAGAAATCTGATCAAGATTTTATTATTCAATAATCAGCACATGTTAAAGTGACTTTCATGTAAGTCAAAAGTAATATTCACAATGTTAAAATGACTGAATTACATTTTAATCCACCTAATTTATTTTCTTCTTTTTCAATTGCCACAAAATATTTAGATAAATATTCATATTAAATATGGAGGTGTGAACTTGGTTAAACCCAATAATTTCAAAAGACAAATATCATGCTTAATTGATTTTATTCTAATATACTTTTAGTTCAGTGTGATGTTATGACCTTCAACCATAGTCTTGTGGATGTTCCCTATTATCAGTTTGAGGCACTAGATTAAAACATGACCTTTAACAATTACCAAAAGAGATCATCTGTGTTTTCTCTCTTCAAAGAGTTATGGGTTCTTTTAACCTTTTGAATAGAACTTTTATTCATCCGGTGTTATTTAAAAACCCAAATGACTTTTTGAGACCCCTTTAATTCTAAAAAGAGGAGATATTTAAAGAAGGACAAGGTAAGTATTCAAATTAAACACTTGGTAATCAGTGTATAGACTTGCCTGTGATGTATTCAAAAGTATGTGAATATTCAATGTTACTGCAAATTGATGTCATTCCTTCTGAGAGAATCAAAAGCCCTGTGAATCTGCTGAGCTTCTGAACATAACTGAAGAAGCCTCTGGTGAAATGTTCGAATCACAGTCTGTCAAAAAGTGCATAAAAGCAAACTCCTTGAAGTTTTTACTTTTCACATAAATAATCATAGACTTTTATTCAACATTTCCAATAGATTAATAAACTGTGAGGGAAAAAAAATAAAATACTGAGAACTTGGACTTCATTAGAAATTAAATGAAGAGAATTGTGTAGCTTTAGTAAGGAGTTAGTAGTCTACGTGGTGGTGGTTTAGTCGCTAAGTCATGTCCGACTCTTGTGACCCCATGGGCTGTAGCCTGCAGGCTCCTCTGGCCATGGGATTCTCCATGCAAGAATACTGAAGTGGGTAGTCTATATATTTTGGTAAATTTTATCTTGACTGCAATTTAAAGTAGAGAAAGACTGTAGTTTGACAGATAGGAGATGAGTTTCCTATAATAAGATGAAGTTTATAAGAAGTATCTTAAAGACCAGGGAGGGAAAATTGTATGAAAAATTACTCCTTATTTTTGCCTACATGTAACACATGAAAGAAATTGTGTTAGATGCCCTAAGTAACAAAGCAAAGTAAGATTAAGGAATACATTAACATGAAACAAATACAATTTTAAAATATGTGGATGAGCAGGTTATACAATATTTTGTGAATACAGGAAGAAAAATAATATAAAGTGTGAGGAAGTTAATTATAAAAACACTAAATAGTAAAAAAATTCACTATGCTTTGGTAAGAGGTGCAGATTTTGAGGAAATTAAAATACAAGAAGAAGAGTATATTTTAAGTGGCAATGAAACTAAATATATAAGATAAAACTAGAAATGCAAGAAAATTTTGGTAAACATTTCTGAGAATTTAAGTGACCTAGCATGCAAAAAAAGAATAATTCAACAGTATAATAAAATAATTGTTCTTTTAGTTGCTTTAGAAGAAGTCATTATTCAACAGAAATTTCAACTTGTTTAAAAATATATGAAAGATTTATAATAAATTAATCAGATAATTGTTTTTCAGTCACTCAGTTGTGTCCAACACTTTGCAACCCTATGGACTGCAGAACACCAGGCTTTCCTGTCCTTCATCATCCCCCAGAACTTTCTTGAATTCATATCCAATAATTTACTACAAAAGAGCACCAAAAACTTTATGGGATAATGGAATAGTTTTAAACTTTATTGATAGCTATTCTGATGCAGAGAGAGAGGAACCTGGTGGTATACAGTCCATAGTGTCACAATGAGTCAGACACAAATTGAAGCAACTTAGCACACACACATATTATATATATATATATATACAACACTATACATGAATGGCCAACAAGCAAATAAATAAATGTTAAAGATAAAATATCACAGAGGAAATTAAAAAGCAATGAGGTACCACCCCACTAGATAGCTAAAATTAAAGATATTGATGGTATCAATATTTTATCTAGATATGAAGCCATTAGAATTCCTCATTGACAAAAAAAAAAAAGACAGAAAAGTACAAAATGATATATCTACTTGGGAAAACAGTTTGGCAGATATTACTTAAGAATTACCCTTCTAAGTATGTATTAAAGGAAAAGAAAACTTCTGTCCAAAATATTATTTTTTAATAGTAGGACTGATGCTAAAGCTGAAGCTCTAATACTTTGCCCACCTGATATGAAGAGCTGCCTCATTAGAAAAGAACCTGATGCTGGGAAAGATCTGAGGCAGGACGAGAAGGGGATGAAAGAGAATGAGATGGTTTGATGGTATCATTGGCTCAGTGGACATGAGTTTGAGTAAGCTGTGGGAGTTGGTGAAGGACAGGGAACCCTGCATGCTGCAGTCCGTGGGGTTGGAAAGAGTCGGACACGACTGAGTGACTGAACAGCAGTTAACAAAAAAAAAAAAAATGTCAAAACAGCAAATACTCATTGATAGTCAAAGGGATATATACCCTGTTTATTTATAGGATGGAATTCTAATCAGCAAAAATATACATAAACTACTGACACATAAAACTATGTCTAAAATTAAAAGCAGTATGCTGAGCAAAATAAGCCAAGATGGCTACCATGGGATTCTTTTTACATGAATTTCTGAAAGTAGATATAACTTTATATGGTAGAAATCAGATCAGTGATGTCTAAGCCATGAATTTGCAGTCAATAATTTACTACAAAAGAGCACCGATAACTTTACGGGATAATAGAATAGTTTTAAACTTTATTGATAGCTATTGTGATGCATAAATTTTTCCAAAGCCTTTGAACTATTGGGTTCACCAGAAAGTTCATTTGTGTTTTACTGTAAGTTGGTACAAAAACCCAAATGAACTTTTAGCCAACCCAATAGGTTGTTGTTGTTTTCAGCTGATAAGTCATGTCCACACCTTTGCGATCCCATGGACTGCAGCAGGCCAGGATTCCCTGTCACTCACTCTCTCCCAGAGTTTGTCCTCAAGTCCATTGTGTTGATGATGCCATCCAACCATCTCATTCTCTGTTAGTCCCCTTCTCCTGACCTCAGTCTTTCCCAGGATCAAGGTCTTTGCCGATGAGTCAGCTCTTCGCATCAGGTGGCCAAAATACTGGAGCTTCAGCTTCAACATCAGTCCTTCCTATGAACATTCAGGACTGATTTCTTTTAGGATTGATTGATTTCATCTTCTTGCTGTCCAAGGGATTCTCAAAAGTCTTCTCCAGCACCCAATTCAAAAGCATCAATTCTTTGGCCATCAGCCTTCTTTATGGTTGAACTTTCATATCCATACACGACTACTGGAAAAACCATAGTTTTGACTAGACAGATCATCATCAAAGTGATGTTTCTGTGTCTTAATATGTTTGTCTAGGTTTGTCAAAGATTTCCTTTCAAGGAGCAAGAATCTTTTAATTTTATGTCTACAGTCACCCTTTGCAGTGATTTTGGAGCCCAGGAAAATAAAATCTGTCACTGTTTCCACATTTTTTCCCCATTTATTTTCCATAAGTGGTGATCCACTTCAGTATTCTTGCCTGTGGAATTCCATGTATGGAGGTCATAAACAGCTGAGCAACTAATCCAATATACATTATACTTAAAATGTGCCAAGTTTACTTTAGGTAAATTATGACTGGAGAAATTCAATTAAAATAAATCAAAAGTAAATGTAATTTCCTGAATATTATGAAACATTCACATTGTTACAAAGCAGGATATAATTAACTAATATCAAACAGAATTTATTATCAAGGTATAATTTCATTACATAGCTACATATCAGAATATCTATCTATGACTTCAACAAATAAAGATGGAAATTCATGTTAATTGCAATAAACTCTAATATCACTTAAGAAAAATCAGCTTTCCTAATGATTATCTCTGAAAAATATGAATAGAAAAGATAAAAGAATATTACCTTTTCTAAGATTCAAAAATAGTCATCCTAAAAAGCAAAACTGTAATATGATTGCAAAAATCAGAACTTTAGGAGAATACTTCTAGTCATACTATTAGTAAATAGTGTCTCAGATATTCTAGAAAATTCAGACAAACTGGAAAAAAATTACCTTGTGCACACATTAGAAGAAATCATCATTTATATTGACACAGTTATGTAAGTAGAAACATACACACACAATCTTTAGAAGAATATAACAGAATCTTGTGTTTCTACAAGGTATCCTAAACAAAATCCAGATACTATTGGCAGAACTCAAGTTGCAAACCGCCTCCCTGTGAAGTGGTGGCAGCTAAAATCTATGTTCAGTATATTAGCCTTAGCCTTATCCGGGCTTCTTGAAAACTGCCATTAAGTATATGTGATACTTCCAGATACCTGGGCTGAACTTACCCTTAGATTTTGAGCTGTTCCACTCTCTGTTGCTCCTTTCTGGAATTTTTCCTCACTTTCTAGCTTCTCCTAGTCTGTTTGGGGTACTATAGCAAATACCACAAATAGGGAAGCTTATGAAAACCAAACTTATTTCTCATAGTTCTGGAGGACGGAGATTAAAGATTAGGAGGTTCACAGATTCAGTGTTTTCTGAGGACCCGCTTCCTGGACAATGCCTTTTCAGTGTATCCTCACATGGTGGAGGGAGCTAGGAAGCTCTGTGGGGTCTCTTTTATAACAGCATTAATACAATCAATCCAAGAGAGCTTCATTCTCATGACCTAAGTACCTCCCAAAATCTCCACCTCCTGATACCATTATATCAGGCAATAGGATTTTGGGGGAGACATACACATTCTGGGGCTTCCCTGATAGCTCAGTTGGTCAAGAATTCACCTGCAGTGCAGGAGACCCTGGTTCAATTCCTGGGTCAGGAAGATCTGCTGGCAAACGGATAGGCTACCCACTCCAGTATTCTAGGTCTTCCCTTTTGGCTCAGCTGGTAAAGAATCCACCTGCAACATGGGGGACCTGGGTTCTATCCCTCAGTTGGGAAGATCCCCTAGAGAAGGGAAAGGCTACCCACTCCAGTATTCTGGCCTCGAGAATTCAACGGGCTGTATAGTCCATGGGATTGCAAGGAGTCAGCCACAACCGAGTGACTTTCAGTTTCACTTTTCATACACATTCAGATCACAATATTTGATCCCTGGATCACTAAAATTCATGTCCTGCTCATGTGAAAAATATATTCATTCTCTTCCAACAAGCCAGAAGTCTTAATCATACCCAAATCAAACGAAAAGCTAAAGTCCAAAGTCTCATCTAAATATCAATTCATTCTGAGGCAAATTGTTCTTTAGTAAGAACCTGCGACATTAAATGCTATGTGTTTCTAAAATGCAATGGTAGGATAGACATTCCAAATGGGAGAAATAAGAAAGCAAGGGGTCATAGACTACAAGCAAGTCCAAAACACAACAGGGAAAACATTAAACCATAAAACTTCACTTTTCCTGTTCCTTTCACAAGGGCAGGGGTCTTGTCTTCTGGACACACTGAGTCATCCTCACCACCAAGTTTTGGCTGGGCACAGTCCGTGCATCAACTCTCATGAGCTGGAGTCCCACGCTGCTTTGGGCTGAATTGTATGCTGGTGGTTTTACCTGTTTAAGGTCTCAGGGCAGCCCTACCTCTGTTGCTCCACAGAGCATTTTCCTATAGGTAGCCTGGCACTTATTGTTAAAATCTTCTGCCATACCTCCATAATGCTCCATCCTTCAAAACCTAGGTGGAAGTGGCCATGCCCCCATAGCTCTGCTGGGTAAAGAGTCAGACTCTCATGGCATTTGGTGGTGGTCATTAGATTTGTTGAAACCCAGGCAAAGGCCTCTTTTTTTAAACTGAGGAGGTAGTCCTAATGATCTCTGAATTACTTTTGGGGTCCTTCTTCCCTTAATTTTGAAGAATATCACACATTCTCAGCCAAATAGCTCTATGGTCACATCCAATAGAACATAAGAATTCTACAGCCATCTTTCGTTCTTTCCTATATCCTTTCCCTTCAGTTCAAACTGGCTGCTCTTCTAGGTAGGTTGATTAAGACCATAGTTCACAAAAAGACTAATGCATTCAGGATGCTTTAAAAAATACGCTAGAATAGGTAGTTTATAAATAACAAAAACCTAGCTCCCTCAGTTCTGAAGGATGGGAACCAAAGACTATGAGGCCAGCAGATTCTGTGTTTAATGAGGACCCACTTCATAGAGCTTCTAGCTGTATTCTCATATGGTGAAACAGCCTAGGGAGTGTTACATTATCTCTTTGTAAGAGGGTTAATCTCATTCATGAAGGATCCATCTTAAGACCTACTTACTTCTTAAATGCTCCGCCTCTTAATACTATTGTACTGAACATTAAGATTTCAAAATGAACATTCACACCATATATCTATGAATGCATCAGCTTTGTCTATAGTATTTAAGAAAGACAACTATACATTTTCTGTGTAAGATTTAGTCACTCACATGACACACACTAGGACTTGCCCCAAGGGAAGACAGCCATTAACACACACACACACGCTCACACACACACACACACACACACATGCACACGTATCCAGTGAAATCCCTCTTCCAAGTTTCAATTTCTTCCTTCACCACATGGCCATTATTCAGTGCCTTTAAATAGCTGATTATTTTTACCCAGAGTTTCAAGCTGTTATCTACAAAAGGAACAAAGTTGTTTTCTTTTGGTGAAGTTTTAATAATACTGACTAGTCAATTTTGGGCATATTAATGATAAAAATTGTATAATTATGTATGGTATGCTAAATAATATTTCCTAAGCATTTTATGCCAGAGAAGGCAGTGGCAACCCACTCCAGTACTCTTGCCTGGAAAATCCCATGGACGGAGGAGCCTGGTAGGCTGCAGTCCATGGGGTCGCTAAGAGTTGGACACAACTGAGCGACTTCACTTTCCCTTTTCACTTTCATGCATTGGAGAAGGAAATGGCAACCCACTCCAGTGTTCTTGCCTGGAGCATCCCAGGGATGGCGGAGCCTGGTGGGCTGCTGTCTATGGGGTCTCACAGAGTCAGACATGACTGAAGCGATGCAGCAGCAGCAGAAAGCATTTTATGCACCTTGATTTACATTTGACAATTTTATTTCCCTACTCATTTGTTTTACTCTATTATATTTAACAAAGATAGGAATTAAAAGTTTTAATTATAACTAAAAAAATCAAAATAAGACTCATAAGAGTGACATATGTCATGAACATAAATATGTATTTTCTGAATAGTGAGTCAAGCTGTACAAGGGAGACAGTTTTAAAGTAAATCTATGAGATGAGAATGCCAGTTATAAGATTAATGTCTCAGCAAGTAGTAATCAGGGATTCCCTGATAGCTCATTTGGTAAAGAAGCCACCTGCAATGCAGGAGACTCTGGTTTGATTCCTGGGTCAGTAAGATCCACTGGAGAAGGGACAGGCTACGCACTCCAGTATTCTTGGGTTTTCCTTGTGGCTCAGCTGGTAAAAAATATGTCTGCAATGCGGGAGACCTGGGTTCGATCCCTGGATTGGGAAGAACCCTTGGAGAAGGAAAAGGTCACTCACTCCTGTATTCTGGCCTGGAGAATTCGATGTACTGTATAGCCCATGGGGTGGCAAAGAGTTGAACACAACTGAGTGACTTTCACTCACACGTAGTAATCAAAAGTCTTTACATAATTTCTAAAAAGTTTTAATTTCAAAGAGTAATATATATATATATTATATATTAGACTGTATATTACTTTTCATTTAAAATTTAAATTGTTACGACACTGTACTACAGAGGATGATATAAGAAATAGTGAAAATGTTGCTTACTGAAAAGACTGAAATGTTTTGCAGCAAGATCTCAGCGTCCACCTCCTACCTTGTTAGAAAGAAGTTTCAGCCAATGTGCAGGCATAGCACCCTTGCTTGTGTTGTGGTCAAAAGCACATAAGATACTGAATTTGATTTTTTTAAGTTTTAGTTAACTTTGTTCAGGTGATAAAATTTATTGAATGTTGGATGGATTAAATCTTTAAAGTTTCTTTTCACATATAACTTCCCCCCAACTTTTCCCACTAGAGGATGGTTACCCTTTGATTTTAATACCATATAAAATAAGGGTATAAGTAGAGATGAACAGATATAACTTACAGTTGTGTGGACCATGTAATTTATCAGCTAAACTGGGACACTTGAGAAGGAGGCTGTTGTTATCAGTCAATGCTCTGGGACACAGAAAAAAGCTAGAGCTATAAGTAAAACAAAGACACTTGGGCCTGCATCCATGAAGGCATAAGTATAACTGATTTAAGCATTCTCTAAGTGAGGTACCATTTCTTAATATTACTATCTAAAAGAAGTGAGTTTTTTTTTGCTTTTCCATTTAATTATTTTATTCTTTTTTTCCCTCAGTCCAATCAGAGATAAAAACCCATATAGATTCCAAAATGCACTCTGTTCAAGGATATTCTTTGGGTCTAACTTCCACATTGTGAATATAGTGCAGATTTTCTTCAGCTTTTACTGGCATTATTGTTACATGTTCTAACTGGTCTCCCACTCTTGACCTCTAATGCAATCTGTACACTCTTAAAACTTTTAAATACTTTATTAAAATGCACAGAAAAAACTCTAGTTACCATGAAATGTAAAGTCTTTCCTAGTTTCAATTTTGTCTCTATTTTTCTCATTTCCCTCTTTGGGTTCATGCTTTTGCACTTTGTTCTCCAGACAAAAACAGTCCCCCCATTGTTTCATGTTAAATTTCTGTGTATCACTTGTTTTGCTAGGAATATACTTGTTCTCCTTATTACCTGGTAAACATCTATTTCTATTCAAAAGTGTAGTTCAACCTGTGATTCCTCTAACATGGTTTTCTTAACTCTTACATGTATTACATGTTTATTCATGGATGAATAAACACTGTATGTTTATTACTGTTTCTTTGATTAACCATAACACACATAAATATAACTTTTGAACAGTATTTATATTTATGCATTAGAATCACAGAAACATAAACTTGATATGAAGCATATCTTCATTATTTTGTAAACCTATTATCTTTTCCAATACCATTTACTATTTTAAAACATTTATTCTTCCAATTTTATTGAGATATAATTGACATGAAGCATTGTATAAATTTAAGCTGCACAGCATAATGATTTTATTTATATAATCATGAAATGTTCACATCATTTGTAAAATGTTGACATCATGAAGTGTTCACAAATTTAGTGAACACTAATTACCTCATATATGAAAGACAGGTAAGTGTTAACCACTCAGTCATGTATGATTCTTTGCAAACCATGGACTGTAGCTCACCAGGCTTCTCTATCCATGGAATTCTCCAGGCAAGAATACTGAAGTGGGTTTCCATTTCTTCTCCAGGGAATGTTCCTGACCCAATAATCGAACTTGGGTCGCCTGCATTGCAGGCATATTCTTTTTTTTTTTCCCAGGACTTTGGTACCTCTTAATTTCTGTCACATAGTTCTTTTATCTCCTCACCCACCCTCCCCTCTGGCAACCACCTAACTGTTCTCTGTATCTATGACTGTTTCTGTTTGTCCATTATTTTGATTTAAATATCCTACATATAAATGAAATCACACAGTATTTGTTTTTCTCTGTCTGACTTATTTCACTTCATATAATATCTTCTAGATGCATCCATGTTGTCGCAAACGGTGAGATTTGATTCTCTTTTATGGTTAAGTAATATTTCATTGCATGTATTATACCACATCTTCTTTATTGTTTCATTTATCAATTGGCACCTAGTATGCTTCCATATCTTAGCTATTGCAAATAATACTCCATGTAGTGAACATAGGGTTATACAAATCTTTTCAAAACATCTACTGCTTCAAAATAACTACCAGAAAAACATCTACTTCTACTTCATTGACTACATTAAACCTTGGACTGTGTGGATCACTATTGTGATAATAGTTTATTAACTGTGAAAAATTCTTAAAGAGATGGGCATACCAGACCACCTTACCTGCCTCCTGTGAAACCTGTATGCAGGTCAAGAAGCAAGTTAGACAGGACATGGGAAAATGGGCTGGTTCCAAGTTGGGAAATGAATACATCAAGGCTGTATACTGTCAGCCTGCTTATTTATCTTATATGCAGAGTACATCTTGTGAAATGCTGAGCTGGATGAAGCACAAACTGGAATTAAGATTGCCAAGAGAAATATCAGTAACCTCAGATATGCAGATGACACCACCCTTATGGCAGAAAGTGAAGAGGAACTAAAGAGCCTCTTGACGAAGCTGAAAGAGGAGAATGAAAAAGCTGGCTTAAAACTCAACATTCAAAAGATGAAGGTCATGGCATCCAGTCCCATTACTTCATGACAAATAGATGGGGAAACAATGGAAACAGAGACAGACTTTACTTTGTTGGGCTCCAAAATCACTGCAGATGGTGACTGCAGCCATGACATTAAAAGATGCTTGAACCTTTGAAGAAAAGCTATGATAAACCTAGACTGTGTATTATAATGCAGAGACATTACTTTGCTGAAAAGGTCTGTATAGTCAAAGTTATGGTTTTTCCAGTAGTCATGTGTGGATGTGAGAGTTGGACCATAAAGCAGACTGAGTGTCAAAGAATTGATGATTTTGAACTGTGGTGTTAGAGAAAACTCTTGAGAGTCCCTTAGACTGCAAGGAAAGGAGATCTATCCTGAATGTTCATTGGAAGGACTGATACTGAAGCTAAAGCTCCAATACTTTGGCCACCTTAAGTGAAGAGCTGACTCATTAGACAATACCCTGATTCTGGGAAAGATTTAAGTCAGGAGGAGAAGGGGATAATAGGGGATGAGATGGGTGGATGGATCATTGACTCAATGGACATGAGTTTGAGCAAGCTCCAGGAGATGGTGAAAGACAGAAAAGCCTGGCATGTTGCAGTCCATGGGATCACAGAGTCGGACATGACTGAGAGACTGAACAACAAATATCTTTTCAAATCAGTGTTTTCATTTTCTTTTGATAAATGCCTAGGCGTAGAATTGCTGGGTTTTGTGGTGGGTTTATTTTTAATTTTCTGGTGAAGCTTGATATCATTTTCTGTAGTGGCTGTGACATTTTATATTCCCACCAACAGTGCCTAAGGTTCTATCTTCTCCATAATCTTACAGACATTTGTTAGTTATTGTCTTTGTTCATAATAGCCATTATGATGGGTGTGAGGTGACATCTCACTGTGGTTTTGTTTTCCATTTCTCTGATGCCTGGTGATGTTGAACATCTTTTCACGTGCCCATGCAAATCTTTGGAAAAAGTGTCAACTTAAGTCCTCTGTTCAATTTTTAATTTTTGTTATTTTTGCTTAGTTGTAGACGTTCTCTGATTATTTTGACTACAATATCTTATCAAATCTATCAGTTGCAAATATTCAAATATTTAAAAATATTCAGAAGTGGCTTTTTTGTTTTATTGATAGTTTCCTTGGTTGTGCAAAGAGTTTTTAATTTTTTGTAATCTCATTTCCTTATTTTTGCTCTTGTTTTCCTTCTATGAGCACATATATCCACAAAATATTAATGTTTATATCAAAGTGTATACTGCTTAAGTTTTCTTCCAGATATTTCATGATTTCAGGGCTTACATTTAATTTTTTAATCCATTTTGAGTTTATGATTTATATAGTGTGGGAAAATAATTTAGGTCGATTCTTTTGCAAAAGGCTGTCCAGTTTTCTCTACACTATTTATTGAAAAAGCTGTTTTTTTTTTTTCTTATTGTATATTCTTGCACTCTTTGTTACAGATTATCTGACTGTATAACCATAAGTTCCTATCTGGACTCTCTATTTTGTTCCATTGATCTATCTGTCCGCTTTTGTGTCAGTACCATACTCTTTTGACCTCTGTGTCTTTGTAGTATAGTTTGAAATCAGCAGAGTGATACTACTAGCTTTTTTTATTTTTACTTTCCCAAGACTGTTTTAACTATCTAGGGTCTCCTGTGTTTCCATACATATTCAGAATTATTTATAATGGTTAGTTAGATTTATTCCTAGGTATTTTATTCTTTTTGTCACAATTGTAAATGAAATTGTTTTATTAATGTCTATTTTTGTTAGTTCATCATTTGTGCATAGAGACACAACAGATTTCTATTATATTAATTTTGCATCTTGCAATTTGTCAGAGCTCTAGTAGTTTTCTAGTAGTTTCTTCAGAATTTTCTATGTATAGTATCATGCCATCTACAAACAAGATGGTTTTACTTCTTTCTTTCCAAATTGGATTCCTTTTATTTCTTTCTCTTGCCTGATTGATGTGACTAGGACTTCCACAACTTGTTGAATAAATGTAGTGAAATTGGACATCCTTGTATTATCCTAATCTTAGAGGAAATGCTTTCAGGTTTTTAACAATGACCATGATGTTAGTTTTGGGCTTGTCATTGATGACCTTTATTTTGTTTAGGTGTGTTTCCTCCATATCCACTTTATTGAGAGTCTTTAACATGAATGAATGTTGCGTTTGTTCAGAAGATTTTTTATTGAGATGAATTATTTTTTTTTATTCTTCAATTTGTTAATTTGGTGCATCACATTGACTGATTTGCAGATATTGCATAAATGCCACTTGATCATGTTGTCTAATACTTTTATGTACTGTTAAATTCTGTTTGCTAATATTTTGTTGAGAATTTTTATATATATGTTTATCAGTGATATTGGCCTGTGTGCATTTTTGTGACATCTTTATCTAGTTTTGTTATCAAGATAACGTTGTTCTCATAAAATGAGTTCTGAGGCACTTCTTCCCTCTGCAACATTTTGCAATAGTTTGAGAAGAATGGATGTGAACTCTTCTTTAAATGATTGATAGAATTGACATGTGAAGCACTGTGGTCGGCTTGGATTCTGTTTGCTGAATGTTATTTTTATTTCTGATTAAATATCATTACTGATAATTTGTCTTTTCATATTTCCTATATCTTCTTGATACTGTCTTGGAAGATTGCATATATTTCTAGGAATTTATCTATTTTTATATGTTATTTATTTTATTGGTGTATAATTATTCAAAGTAATCTTGTAGTGTCAGATGTAAATGTCCCTTTCTTGCTTCTGAGTATATTTGTTTGGGACCTATCTCTTTTCTTGATGAATCTAGTTAAAAAAATAAAATGCATATAATAAATATATGTGTATATATATATATACACACATATACATACATCTCTCCTTCAAGTCTGAATGATGGCCTTGATGGCATAGTATTCTTCATAGTAGGTATTTTCCTTTTATCACTTTAAATATATACTACCACTCCCTTCAAAATTGCAGAGTTTCTGCTGAAATGTCACCTGGGAGCCTTATGGAAATGTCCTTGAATATAGCTTATTGGTTTTCCTTTGCTAATTTTAATATTCTGTCTTTATTTTTCATTGTTCCCATTTTATTTACAGTGTGTCTTGGTGTGGTCCTCTTTGGGTTGGCTATATTTGGGATTCTGTGCTCCTTTAGTTGGATGCCTGTTTCCTTTATCAGTTTAGGAAAGTTTTCTGCTATTATGTCTTCAAAAATGTTCTCTGTCCCTTTCACTCGCTCTTCTTCTATTAGGATCCCCCTATAACATGAATGCTAGTACAATCAATATTTTCCAGGAGACTTCTTAAACTGCTCTCATTTTTAAATTTTTTTCTTCTTTTTGCTCAATTTCAGTGATTTCAACTACTCTTTCTTCCAGTTTGCTAATTTGTTTCTTTGTATCATCTGATTTATTCTCAGTTCTTTCTAGTGTATTTTTTTTTTAATTTCAGCTACTGTATTTTTCAGCTTTCTTTCATTTTTCTTTATACTTTCTAGCTTATTGTTAGAAACTTCTAACTTCATCTATTCTTCTCCCAAGTTCTTTGAGCATCATTATGATCATTACCTTTAACTATTTATTAAGTAGATTGCTTATCTCCTCTTAGTTTTTCCTCTGCGATTGTATCTTGTTCCTTCTTTTGGAAAAAATTTGTCAGTCTTTTCATGTTGCCTAATTCTTAGTTTTTATTTCTAGATATTTGGTAGGTTAATTACATTTATTTGCCATACTATTTGACATATTGTGGAACCAAGAAGTTCATTAGTTGTAGTTAGAAAAGTTCTATGTTCTAGGGGTGGCCTCCATGTGGACTGTTTGGGCCCGTCTGTTGTGTTGAGTGGACTAAAGTGAGTGTGTTATTAGATGTAATTAGCCCCTGATCTGGTTTGTTGTCAAGCCCTAGGGCTGCCAGTCACTGCTGGGTGGAGTTGAGCCTTGGCACAGTTGGCACCATGGCCTAGGAAGTCCAAGTTCTGGTGCAGACCTGCTGGTGAGCATGGCTTAGTAAAGAGAAAGGTGGCTCCAGAGCTCCAGGAGTTCCTGAGTCAATGCTGGTCTACTGATGGGCAGAACTGTGTCCCAGGGTGACTGGCCAGCTAGTGCTAACCCACTGGTCACTTGAGCCAAGTCCTGAGCTCTCTGGTGAGTGGAGCAAGGTCCTGGGGCAATCAGTAGTCAAGGGGTTCTTAGGCAAGTGGTCTACTAGCAGGGGGAACTGTGTCTTTGCCTGGCTAGCCACTTGGCCTGACTGATTTTGACCAGTTAGTGGGTATGGTCAGGTCTTAACACTTACAAGCTAGCAGAATAATTCCAAAATGGCAATTTCCAGCACCGGTGCCCTTACGACAGCTCTGTTAGCATTTACTCAGAGTGAGTCCCAGTGCCTTCCTACTTCTCCAGGAAGCTCTGCAAGACCAGAAAGTGTATCTAATCCAGGGTCCTTTCAGATTTCTAACTCTTCTCTGGATCTCAAACATGTGAAATTTTGTGTGCTTAAGAGTAGAATTTCTATTTTTTATAGTCCTTTGGCTCTCCTGAAGGTGAGTCCCCTGGGCCTTCAGAAACTGCTGTTCTGTAGGCTCATTTTCCAGATGCAGGGCCTTCAGAACGGGGAGACTGATGTGGGGGCTCTGACCCCTCACTCTCTGGGGAGAATCGTCGCAATGGTAATTGTTCTCCCACTTGTGGATCACCATTCCAAGGCTATGAATCTTGACCTCACTGGGTTTCCACCCACCTACTTGTCTCATTGTAGTTCCTTATTTATATTTTTATTTGTAGAAGATCTTTTCTGTTAGTCTTCAGGTTGCTCTCATTAATGATTGCTCTATAAATAGTTGTAATATGTGCCTGTGGGAGGGGTGAGATCAGTCTTCCTGTTCAGTCATTTTGGCCACTCCTATATATTGTACCTTTTAGTAACTGGTAATCAACATTTAATGAAATAAGCAACACTGTTATAAAACTTTATTTCCTTAGTTGCTTATGACTAAATTACCTGTGTTTTCACTTCTTGTCTGCTGTAAAATTTCCAATTAAAAAAAATTAATTTTGTTATTGAATTTGGTAATTTTTCCTGATAATTCATAAAATTTTGGTGATAGTACCTTGGATTTTTCAAGTTAGATTTTTTTTTAATCTTATGAGCTTTAAAATTTTGGTTAAAAAAATTTTTAAGTGTCTGTGCAAATCTGTCTGAAATATGTTATTATTTTTTTATCAAAGCCAAAGAATGTAAATTGCTAAAATTACCTATTATAAAATATGATAATTTTAAAATGAATGACTTTAATATTTACATTAAAGAATAAAACAAAATTTTCTTTAATACATGGATTAACTTATTGGTATAATTAACTAATAATGAAAGGATAAATTGCTCTGTGACCTATCATTACAGTTTTACTTTGAATTTATATAAGATTGCATACAGAAGCATCAACCAAAAAAGTTTTCATGAAATGAGATGAAAACAATCAAAAAATAAAATAAGATATTCCCCTCATAAGCAGGCACCTCTTGGTTCTTTACTTGAATTTTGGACCATTTAAGTCATAGAAAAAAAATAGACGCAATTTAAATGGAACTATACATAAGAAAATAGCCAATCAACAAGTTTAACAAGAGTATACGTCAAATTACCTAAAAATTATTCTACCCTTTTGCAAGTACTATCCTAAATAATTTGAGAACAAAGATGACATTTAAAAGTAAGGGAGAAATGGAAAGAGAAAATCACAGGAAGAAAGATGTATTTCCTTTGATGATATTTAACACTATCATTTTTCTTAATTACTTTTGACATTTCCCCCATTTCACCCATTATACCATGAGGTCTGTAAGAGCATAATTTTTTAAAAAATAGGGAAACTATTTTTTAGAACAAATTGTCCATTGCTGTATTTTAATAGAATCAAAATATTAATCTTGATCCTACCCCATATATAAGCTGATAGCACCACCTGTCTTATAAGCAGATGTGTTTATTGCAGTGATGTCTGTAGATGTCAATGCACATTATTGAAAGTGCAATTAGTTTCTTAGATTACATAAGGCAGTGAGGCACTTACAATTACATACTGCTTAGATGTTTATATTATAAATTTTGAATTTTAAAGAACATTAAAATCTATCAAAATTATTGATTAATATTGAAAAGAGTAAAAATGTCTCACACTACAAGTGTCAAGAACCTAGTT
Organism: Cervus canadensis; assembly: GCF_019320065.1. Classification (NCBI taxonomy): domain Eukaryota; kingdom Metazoa; phylum Chordata; class Mammalia; order Artiodactyla; family Cervidae; genus Cervus; species Cervus canadensis. The sequence goes on along the minus strand of NC_057394.1, from coordinate 45,070,469 downwards.
ATAGTCTCCTGTTGCTATTCTCCAAGCAAAACAGTCACTTTTATTACTTTGCTTCTTGTATTTTGTCCTTCACTTATATGTGCTAATACCAATCTCTGTATACTCCTAAATGTTCATTGCAATGTGGTAGACTTTATATGTGCATTTGATTATATAATAAGCAAAACTGCATGTGTAATGTAAGCAAAAACTTTACCTTATTCTCTTTTATATACCTTATGTTATAAAGGTATTTTAATTTAAATTGTTTTAACTTAATATTCATAGTCCTATCTAGTACTATATCACCCTTACTAAAGAAAAAAAATAAAATTAAAGTCAAGTAGTTCTTTTATATATTTAGAAAGCTATGCTTTTTGAAAACTTACTAAGATTTTATAAAACAAACTGATCCTGGTTTAAGCTGCTGTCTAGCTGAACTGGGCACACACACACACACACACACACACAAAATAACCTACAGATACCTGTCAACATATCTCAAATTTTCACAAGGATAAGGCATAATAGAATGTTTGGAGAAAAGAAACTAATCTTTATCAACTTATTACCAATGCTTATACACTCACACTGCTGAAAGACTAATACCTTTATTTAGGACACAGAAATTAAGATTCTAGCCTAGAGCTAAAAGAGCTACTCTGAGTAATATATCTATGTGTCCATCAAACACAAAATAAAAACAAAAAACTAAAAAAATCTATAAGTATTAAAAGAAAAATGTCCATTTTCTTTCTGAGATTTTTTGGATATATAGGAAAATCTAACTTTTTTTATTAATTAATAGCTAGTCTTTAAATATTTTTACTCAAACTCATGTCCACTGAGTTGGTGATGCCATCCAACCATCTCATCCTATGTCGTCACCTTCTCCTCCCACCTTCAATCTTTCCCATCATCAGGGTCTTTCAAATTAGTCAGTTCTTTGCATCAGGTGGCAAAAGTATTGGAGTTTCAGCATCAGTCCTTCCAATGAATATTCAGGACCGATTTCCTTTAGGATGGAAGTTGGATCTCCTTGCAGTCCAAGGGACTCTCAGGAGTCTTCTCCAACACCACAGTTCAAAAGCATCAGTTCTTCAGCTCTCAGTTTTCTTTACAGTTCTACTCTCATATCCATACATGACTACTGCAAAAAACAAAGCTTTGACTAGACAGATCTTTGTTGGCAAAATCATTTCTCTGTACTTTAATAAGCTGTCTAGGTTGGTCATAGCTTTTCTTCCAAGGAGCAAGCATCTTTTAATTTCATGGCTGCAGTCACCATCTGCAGTGATTTTGGAGCACCCCGAATAAAGCTTGTCATTGTTTCCATTGCTTCCCCATCTATTTCCCATGAAGTGATGGGACTCGATGCCATGACCTTCGTTTTCTGAATGTTGAGTTTTAAGCCAACTTTTTCACTCTCCTCTTTCACTTTCATCAAGAGGCTCTTTAGTTTTTTACTCTCTGCCGAAAGGGTGGTGTCATCTACATATCTGAGGTTATTGATATTTCTCCCGGCAATCCTGATTCCAGCTTGTGCTTCTTCCAGTCCAGCATTTCTCATGATGTACTCTGCATATAAGTTAAGGAAGCAGGGAGACAATATACAGCCTTGACGTACTCCTTTCCCAATTTGGAACCAGTCTATTGTTCCATGTCCAGTTCTAACTGTTGTTTCTTGACCTGCATACAGATCTCTACTTCTGAAGTAGATTAGTGTTTATTGTGTTATTTGAAATTACCCTTTACAATTGAAAACTATCACTTAAAAATATTGGGAAAAATGTTCTATGTTTGGTAAAAGTTAATGAAACTTTAAAATCTAAGGTATAAAATAAAGAAAGAAGTATATTTTTTCTCAATGTTTGTAGCTACAAAATATTTTAAGAAATGGAAGAAGAAGAAATTGGACACTTGATTTCTGTGTTTAGAAAACACATATCACTGTCAAATTGTTTTTTTTAATAAAAAAATGCCAACTTTCTGAATAATCTCTTTTTTAAAATTAATTCATTTATTTTAGTTGTAGTCTAATTACTTTACAGCATTGTAGTGATTTTTGCCATACATTGACATGAATCAGCCATGGGTGTACATGTTTCCCCCATCCTGAACCCCTTTCCCACCTCCCTTCTCATCCCATTCCTCAAGGTTGTCCCAGTGCACTAGCTTTGAGTGCCCTGTTTCATGCATCCAATATTTTATCCCTCACATGTAGCAGATGCAACACTTCTACAAAATTAGATAATATTAACTGTCTCATAAAAAATTCTATAGAACTTGATCAAATAATCTTTTACCAATCCATAGAAATCCTAATTTCATATTTTTAAAATCCAGCTTTATTGAGATATAATTGACACACAAGTTTGAATTAAGATGTATAACATAATGAGTTGATGTATATAAAAATAAAATTATTATCACAATAGTTTTACTGAACTTCAATCATCTCACATAGATGTAAATATTGTTCCATGCCTGGTTCTAGCTGTTGCTTCTTGACCTGCATACAGATTTCTCAAGAGGCAGGTAAGGTGTTCTGGTATTCCCCTCTCTTTAAGAACTTTCCACAGTTTGTTGTGATCCACATAGTCAAATGCTTTAGAGTAGTCAATGAAACAGAAGTAGATGCTTTTTATGGCTGAATAATATTCCATTGTACATAGATTCTCATATCATGGCATTTGTAAATAATGCTGCAGTAAGCATAGAGGTGCATATATCATTTATAATCAGTGTTCTTATTTCCTCTGGATAAATAACCAGGAGTAAAATTAAAATTGCTGAATTGTATGGTAGTTCTATCTTGAATTTCTTGAGAAATCTCCATACAATTTTCCATAGTCTCTGTAAATTTACATTCCCACTAACAAGGTCCAGGAGTGGCTGTCACGTGGCGCAGGAGTGGCTGAGAGGCTATACCCCACCTGCAAGGTTAGGAGTAGCAGCTCCATGTTGCTGAAACAGCCATGAAAAGATACCCCAATTTCAAGGAGAGAGAAACCCAAGTAAGATGGTAGGTGCTGACAGAGGGCATCAGAGAGCAGACAGACTGAAACCACAATCACAGACAACTAGCCAATCTGATCACATGGACCACAGCCTTGTCTAATTCAATGAAACTAATCCATGCCATGTGGGGCCACCCAAGATGGCCGAGTCATGGTGGAGAGTTCTGACAGAATGTGATCCACTGGAGAAGGGAATGGCAAATCACTTCAGTTTTCTTTCCTTGAGAACCCCATGAACAGTAGGAAAAGACAAAAAGATAGGACACTGAAGGATGAACTTCCCTGGTCGGTAGGTGCCCAATATGCTACTGGAGATCAGTGGAGAAATAACTTCAGAAAGAATGAAGGGATGGAGAAAAAACAAAAACAAGACCCAGTTGTGGATGTGACTGATGATAGAAGCAAGGTCTGATGCTATCAAGAGCAATATTGCATAGGAAACTGGAATGTTAGGTCCATGAATCAAGGCAAATTGGAAGTGGTCAAACAGGAGATGGCAAGAGTGAACATCAACATTCTAGGAATCAGCAAACTAAAATGGAATGGAATGGGTGAATTTAACTCAGATGACCATTATATCTACTACTGTGGGCAGGAATCCCTTAGAAGAAATGGAGTAGCCATCATAGTCAACAAGAGTCCAAAATGCAGTACTTGGATGCAATCTCTGAAATGCAGAATGATCTCTGTTTGTTTCCAAGGGAAACCATCCAGTGTCACTGTAATCCAAGTCTATGCCCCAATCAGTAATGCTGAAGAAGTTGAGGTTGAATGGTTCTATGAAGACCTACAAGACCTTTTAGAACTAACACCCAAAAAATATGTCCTTTTCATTATAGGGACTGGAATGCAAATGTAGGAAGTCAAGAAACACCTGGAGCAACAGGAAAATTTTGTCTTGAAGTACAGAATGAAGCAAGGCAAAGATTAATAGAGTTTTGCCAAGAGAACACACCAGTCATAGGAAATACCCTCTTCCAACAACACAAGAGAAGACTCTACACATGGACATCACCAGATGGCCAACACCAAAATAAAATTGATTCTATTCTTTGCAGCCAAAGATGGAGAAGCTCTATACAGTCAGCAAAAACAAGACCAAGAGCTGACTGTGGCTCAGATCCTCAACACCTTATTGCCAAATTCAGATTTAACTTGAAGAAAGTGGGGAAAACCACTAGAACATTCAGGTATGACATAAATCAAATCCCTTATGATTATACAGTGAAAGTGAGAAGTAGATTTAAGGGACTAGATCTGATAGACAGATGGCCTGATAAACTATGGACAGAGATTCGTGACATTGTACAGGAGACAGGGATCAAGACCATCCCTAAGAAAAAGAAATGCAAAAAAGGAAAATGGCTCTCTGAGGAGGCCTTACAAATAGCTATAAAAAGAAGAGAAATGAAATGCAAAGGAGCAAAGGAAAGATATACCCATTTGAATGCAGAGTTCTAAAGAATAGCAAGGAGAGATAAGAAAGGCTTCCTCAGTGAGCAGTACAAAGAAATAGAGGAAAACAATAGAATGGAAAAGACTAAAGACCTCTTCAAGAAAATTAGAGATACTAAAGGAATATGTCATGCAAAGATGGGCATAATAAAGGACAGAAATCATATGGACCTAACAGAAGCAGAAGATGTTAAGAAGAGGTGGCAAGAATACACAGCAAACTGTACAAAAAAGATCTTCACAACTCAGATAATCACGATGGTGTGATCACTCACCTAGAGCCAGTTATCCTATAATGTGAAGTCAAGTGGGCCTTAGGAAGCTTCACTATGAATAAAGCTAGTGGAGGTGATGGAATTTCAGTTGAGCTATTTCAAATCCTAAAAGATGATGCTATGAACGTGCTATACTCAATATGCCAGCAAATTTGAAAAACTCAGCAGTGGTCACAGGACTGGAAAAGGTCAGTTTTTGTTCTATTCCCTAAGAAAGGTAATGCCAAAGAAAGCTCAAACTACCACACAATTTCACTCATCTCACACACTAGTAAAGTAATGCTCAAAATTCTCCAAGCCAGGCTTCTGCAATACATGAACCATGAACTTCCAGATGCTCAAGCTGGTTTTTGAAAAGGCAGAGGAACCAGAGATCAAATGGCTAACATCCGCTGGATCATCAAAAATGCAAGAGAGTTCCAGAAAAACATCTACTTCTGCTTTATTGACTATGCCAAGGCCTTTAACTGCATGGACCATAATAAACTGTGGAAAATTCTGAAACAGATGGGAATACCAGACCACCAGACCTGCTTCTTCAGAAATCTGTGTGCAAGTCAGAAGCAACAGTTAGAACTGGACATGGAATAACATCCTTGTTCCAAATCAGGAATGGAGTACGTCGAGGCTATATATTGTTACCTGGCTTATTTAACTTATATGCAGAGTACATCGTGAGAAACACTGGGCTGGAAGAAGCACAGGCTGGAGTCAAGATTGTTGGGAGAAATATCAATAACTTCAGATATGCAGGTGACACCACCCATATGGCAGAAAGTGAAGAACTAAAGACCCTCTTGATGAAAGTGAAAGAGGAGAGTTAAACATTGGCTTAAATCTTAACATTCAGAAAACTAAGACCATGGCACCTGGTCCCGTCATTTCATGGCAAATAGATGGGGAAACAGTGGCTGACTTTATTTTTTTGGGCTCCAAAATCACTGCAGATGGTGATTGCAGACATGAAATTAAAAGACGCTTACTTCTTGGAGGGAAATTTATGACCAATCTAGATAGCATATTTAAAAGCAGAGACATTACCTTGCCAACAAACGTCCATCTAGTCAAGGCTATGGTTTTTCCAGTGGTCATATATGGATGTGAGAGTTGGACTGTGAAGAAGAAAGCTGAGCACTGAAAAATTGTTGCTTTTGAACTGTGGTGTTGGAGAAGACTCTTGAAAGTCCCTTGGACTGCAAGAAGATCCAACCAGTCCATCCTGAAGGAGATCAGTCCTGGGTGTTCATTAGAAGGACTGATTTTGAAGCTGAAACTCCAGTACTTTGGCCACCTGATGCGAAGAACTGACTCATTGGAAAAGACCCTGATGCTGGGAAATATTGAGGGCAGGAGGAGAAGGGGACGACAGAGGATGAGATGGTTGGATGACATTACCGACTCAATTGACACGGTTTTGGGTAAACTCAGGTAGTTGGTGATGGACAGGGAGGCCTGCGTGCTGCAGTTCATGGGATCATCGGAAAGATTCCAACATGACTGAGTGGCTGAACTCAACTGAACAAGGCCTGCAAAGATTCTTTTTTCTCCACTTCCTTCCTAATATGCTTGCTATTTATTGTTTTGTTTAAAATAGTCGTTTTGACAAGTGTCATGTGATTCTCATTGTGATCTTAATTTGCATTTCTGAAAATCAATGTTCTTTAATAAATACTTTGTGTGCCTAGATGAAGTACTGTGAGTCTACAAAAAGTCATGTATACCTGAGTGATTATAAGAGGAAAAAATACATCAAAATTCTACTGATACCTTGATAAATGACACTATATAAAAAAGAAATCCCAGGTGGCATGTATTGTCTTAAAATGTGACTCAATAAAAAATTTCCATAAATGCAGATAAACATTCTTAAAAAAAAATAATTAATCTCACCTGCCTTGATTAAGTCCTCCTGAATACTATATGATTTTTACAGTAAGTCGAAATTTCTGCTGAATGTTACACAGAGAGTCCCATGGACTGCAAGGAGATCCAACCAGTCCATACTAAAGGAGATCGGTCCTGGGTGTTCATTAGAGGGACTGATGTTGAAGCTGAAACTCCAATACTTTGGCAACCTGATGCAGAGAGCTGACTCATTTGAAAAGACCCTGATGCTGGGAATGATTGAGGGCAGGAGGAGAAGGGGATGACAGAGGATGAGATGGTTGGATGGCATCACCGACACAATGGACATGGGTTTGGGTGGACTCTGGGAGTTGGTGATGGACAGGGAGGCCTGGCGTGCTGGGTTCATGGAGTTGCAAACAGTCGGACACGACTGAGCGACTGAACTGAACTGAAAATGTCAACATAAACGGCAGTTGGTAAATTAATTAATGAGATTTGTTGTTAAATTTCATGTTGTGAATCAGAATCAGACACCTTATCCAAGTCTGAAAACTTTTATAACAAAGTAGCAATCAATGGTTTGATTTAGTCTAATACATATTTGATAAATTAATATTTTTCTGAATGTAAAATTATCAAGGTGTTAAATAAAAATGGCAGTTGTAGAGAGCTGCATTTACTTTAGGATTTCTGGTTCTTTGGGTTTCCCTGGTGGCTCAGACGGTAAAGCGTCTGCCTGCAGTGCGGGAGACCCTGGTTCAATCCCCAGGTTGGGAAGATCCCCTGGAGAAGGAAATGGCAATCCACTCTAGTACTCTTGCCTGGAAAATCCCACGGACTGAGGAGCCTGGTAAGCTACACAGTCCACGGGGTCGCAAAGAGTCGGACACGACTGAGTGACTTCATTGCACTTTCTGGTTCTGTGAAAGCAAATGCATATATTCATGCACATATAAAAATATATGTTTTAGTAGGTGTATATATGTGCATATATGTATAAAGAAAAATATAAATATGTCTTAAACATTAATTGATGTGGGGAACAGAGTGTCATGAATGGATGAAAAAGTTTTAGTATTTTCTGAATAATGAAAACAAAAATTGAGAATGGAATTTTTGGACAGAGAGAAATTAAAGCATCAATGGTATTCCACCAAAAAATATATGGAAGAAAAATCTGAATATAATCTATATGTTTAATGGTTAGAAAGCTCTGTTTGAAGAGCCAGGTAACTGAGAGAGACTTCTCCTGCTTCTTTTTCTTAGACATTAGATGTTCCTTTTAGCCTGAAGCAGAGTTCAACTCCATATAGATTTTGGGCTTCTGGGGAATCTCCTGTACCCAACAATAAGTTATTCTAAAGCAAAGAATCATTTTATATTTAGAAGATTTAGATCACCCATATCAAAATAATTTGGTGAAAAATCCTGGCAATTTACAATTATAACAAAAACAGAAAATGACCCAAAAGGCTATTTTATATACATGTAAGATTGTGTGATTTAGTCAGTAAGTCTGTCGGACTCTTGTGACTTCATGCACTGTAGCCTTCCAGGCTCCTCTGCCCATGGATTCTCCAGGCAAGAATACTGCGGTGAGATGCCATTTCCTTCTCCAAGGGATCTTCCCAACCTAGGAATCAAATCCAGGCCTCCTGCATTGCAGGCAGATTCTTGTAAGATAAATAACACCAAAAAGACAATTCTAGAAGTAAAAATTTGCTTAACGTCATAACTTAAAATTATACAAAATAAGTACTGTTAGTTGACACAAGAGTAAGTTGATTATATACAATTCAGTGGTAGTATTAAACTTATTTCTATTACAAATTGACAGATGAACATGATGAAAAATGAATTAAAAAAATAAACATTAAATGGAAAAAGAATGTTTGAGCTAATAGTCATGTAAAACACTATTTCTGGTACAGTGTACTCATTTAAACACTCAAGGTGCTATGCTTGGTCTCTCAGTCATGTCTAACTCTTTGAGACCCTTATGGACTGTAGCTTGACAGGCTCCTCTGTCCATGGGGTTCTCCAGGCAAGAATACTGGAGTGGGTTGCCATTTCCTCCTCCAGCGGATATTCCCAACCCAGAGATTGAACCCAGGTCTCCTGCTTTACCGTCTGAGCCACCAGGGAAGCCTATAACACTAAAGGAACAACATTTAAAGATGTGAATTGGATATTAGAGAATAAGAAAAAAATTACACTTTCAAAAGTCTTAAAACACACAGAAAAATGAATAATATGAAATAACATTTGATCTAAACCTCCAACTGGAAATTGCATGATGGTCCAGGTTGGATGCGTGAGACAAGTTCTCAGGGCTGGTGCACTGGGATGACCCAGAGGGAGGGGATGGGGAGGGAGGTAGGAGGGGGGTTCAGGATGGGGATCATATGTAAATCCATGGCTGATTCACGTCAATGTATGGCAAAAAACACTACAATATTGTAAAATAATTAGCCTCCAACTAATCAAAATAAATGAAAAAAAAAAGAAATAATTTTAAAATATTTTAAAAGATTATAAAACTAGAAAGATAGAAATTTTCATGCCAAAAATATTGGTGATAATGGAAATCATAGAAATAAGCAGATTATTGTGGCTGGTTTTGTCTCAAAACTGTTTGGTAAAATGTGGAACCTGAACACTGATTTTTAAGATAAGACAAATACAGGAATGGAAAGACAATTTTTAGCACCCATCTAACTTGCAGAGTCTAATCGTGAAGACTAATGGTGTGATCTAGCAAAGTGAACATAAAATGGATAAAACCATAGAGTGAGGGTGAACCCAAACTAAAACTGCACCATCCACTTTCAGGAAATATTGCTTTAAAGTTAAGAAGGAGTTTCTTTGATATAAAACAGAGCATGAGAAAAAGATGATGAAAAATTGTAATATAGCATCTCTTGTGTAGATATTTGGCTAGAGTTCATCTTACCTCGGTGGGGAAAAACATCAAACAATTAATTTAGTTTAAACTGGTTTTTAAATTTAATGCCTTCTAAAGTCTAGCAGTAGAATTAAACATAAGTGGTGAGAGGGTAACAGGCAGGAAGGCCAGGGGTCTCCAAATGGAGGAAATAGGCTGCAAGTGCCAGACATTTTTATCTCTCTTAAGCGGCAGGAGGAAACAAACCAGCGATATATTTTTTCGTCTCTATACAAATTTAAAAGGAGGTTTCTCTTAAAATGTTGTGTTGCCATGACACCTGGTTTCACCTGAAGCTAACTACTCTCAAACCTTGAGTTAACCAATACATTTCTTTTTCTTATGGAAATGTTGTCTTAAGCTATGTTAATGTACCCCAGGTTCTATCTTCAAGTTGGTTCCGCCAAAGGGCCTAACCTACTTACTCAGATATTGTTCCCTAATCTATGTAAATGAAACTATTTGTTGGTAATCTGCCCTTCTACAAGATTCAAGTCAATCGTTTTATGGCCAGGGATGAATTATCTGGTGCCATTCTAAATTCTAAGACATTCCTCTCTTTTCATTAACAGACTGTGAGTGACTATATAACTTACAGCTAAAGACTAGGAAGCAGGTACTCTTTTGCCCCCTTCTGATGCCTATGTCAGAAGCTTTCTCTATCGCCTTTATACTTTAATAAAACTTTATTACACAAAAGCTCTGAGTGATCCAGCCTCGTCTCTGGCCCCGGATTGAATTCATCTCCTCCGGAGGCCAAGAATCCCCACGTCTTATCGTTCAGCAGCAACCTTTCAGTGGCTCAGATGGTCCAGAGACTACCTGTAATGCTGGAGACCTGGATTCAAACCCTGGGTTGAGGAGATCCCCTGGAGAAGGGAATGGAAACCCACTCCTGTATTCTTGCTGGGAGGGTCCTGGGAACAGTAGAGCCTGGAAAACTAACAGTCCATGGGATCACAAAGAGTCAAACACAACTGAGTGGCTAACACTTTCAATTCTTTCATTTATGCAAATCTATTTGTACTTGAATAAATAAGTACATATGTATATAAGAACAGGAACAGCCAAGAAGAGAATTTAGCTACTAGAATTGTCAAACATTTATTATAAAATAGGAATCTGGAAGACAGTAAAATAATATTATCAGTATACCAATAGAAATAATTGAAAATTTGGAATTTTAAATGCAGAAAAATTATTTCTAAAATTCAGAAACTGTGGAAATTTGATATATTTTCATAAAAATAGAAGCTGAGGAACTTTGCCACCATCAAACCCAAACTAAAAAAAAAAATTCTAGCAGATTTATTAATGCTCAAAATATGAGTCCTCAATATACAAGAAATAAGGAAGAGTAAAGATAGCATATGCATATAGATGAATGAAAATAAACTTTAATCACATAAAAATATTGATAATTAATTTGGAATTTAAAAGGAAAAAGATTTTTTTATATAATAGTGAAGGCTAAATGAGTTTAAATATTTTCTATATTTACATTATATGGAAAGAGGATGCTTTTTTTTACTCTAATGAATTGAACATACATGATGGGATTTATAATGAAATCAAAAAAGAAAAGTTTCTAAATGTTAGAAATAGAAAACAATAGAAATATCTTGCAAAATACTGGATAAAAATCAAAATAATGAAATTATTTTTAACCCATAAATCCTTAAAATGGGGTAAAATAGGAAAAAAAATTCAAAATGAAACAGTGCAAAATAAATGTAGATATTCAGATAGATCAGCAATTATATTAAATATAATAGGGCTAATAATTTCACTAAAAAGATAAAGACTATAAAATTGGAAGTTAGTGACATTCTCTTCCTATATGTTAAGAGTGAACAAAATTCAGATAACTAAATAGTTAATATACAGAGCTTGTTCTCAAATCACAAGGCAATTGGGATCAAAATCTATGGCAAGGCATCATTTTAAATAGCCTTTGTGTTTAGAAATTTAAAAAATAATTCTAAATAAATATGATCAAATAATAAAACATAAGAATATAGCAATATTTTAAAATACAACATAGTTCAATTCAGTTCAGTAACTCAGTCGAGTCTAACTCTTTGCAACCCCATGGACTGCAGCATGCCAGGCTTCCCTGTCCATCACCAACTCCCAGAGTTTATTCAAACTCATGTCCATTGAGTCAGTGATGCCATCCAACCATTTCATCCTCTGTTGTCCCCTTATCCTCCCACCTTCAATCTTTCCCAGCATCGGCGTCTTTTCAAATGAGTCAGCTCTTCACATCAGGTGGCCAATGTATTGGTTTTCAGCTCCAGCATCAGTCCTTCCAATGAATATTCCAGACTGATTTCCTTTAAGATGGACTGATTGGATCTCTTTGCAGTCCAAAGGACTCTCAAGAGTCTTATCCAACACCACAGTTCAAAAGCATCGATTCTTTGGTGCTCAGCTTTCTTTATAGTCCAACTCTTACATGCATACATGACTATTGGAAAAACCATAACTTTGCCTAGATGGATGTTTTTTGGCAAAGCAATGTCTCTGCTTTTTAATAGACCATCTAGGTTAGTCATAACTTTTCTTCCAAGGAGGAAGCGTCTTTTAATTTCATGGCTGCAGCATAAGGAAAATACTAAATACTGGAACTGTAATGTTGTTCAGTGGCTCAGTCATGTTTGATTCTTTGTGACCCCTTGGACTGCAACATGTCAGGCTGCCCTGTCCTTCACCATCTCCTGGAACTTTCTCAAACTCATGTCCATAGAGTTGGTGATGTCATCCAGCCATCTTATCCTCTGTCGTCTGCTTCTCTTCCTGCCTTCAGTCTTTCCCAGCATCAGGGTCCTTTCTAAAAAGTTGACTTTTTGCATCAGGTGATCAAAGTATTGGAGGTTCAGCTTCAGCATCAGTCCATAACGGACCTATGTAAAACATACAAAACTTTAGAGAAAAATTTGTAAACTTTAAAACTAATACTACTAAAGAAAGAATGAAAATTACTAAGCTATGCATCCATCCAAGAATTTACTTTTTAAAAACAGCAAACTAAATGTTAAAAAAAATGTAAGAGGGGGTAATAAAAACATCCAAAAAATTAATGCATTAGAAATTGGATACAATTGACCTAATCAAAATAATAATTTGATCTTTGGCAAAACCTAGAATTAATTCAACTATAGAAATGCTGATTTTTTAATTGGAATATAATTGCTTTACATATTGTGTTAATTTCTGCTACACAATGAAGTGAATCAGCTATGTGTATACATATATCCCCTCCCTCTTGAACCTCTCTCATACCCATCCTGTCCCAACTGCCCCATCCCATCCATCTAGGTCATCACAGAGCACAAAGGTGAGCTCTCTCTTCCCACTAGCTATCTCTTTTATATATGGTAGTGTAAATATATGTTAAATCCTAATTTCCCAGTTCATCCCACCCTCCTCTACCCAACTATGTCTACATGTTCATTCTCTATGTCTATGACTCTATCCCTACCCTGCAAATAGGTTCACCTAAAAACCCAGCTGATAATTTACAACTAGCTGTTGTTCCAGTGACAGGAGAACACTGGAACCAACCAAAAATGATACCCCACATTCAAAGACAAAGAAGGAGCTGTAATGAGATAGTAGGAGGGATTAATCACAATAAAATCAAATGCCATATCCTCTGGATGGGTGGCCCACAAACTGGAGAGCAATAATACCAAATAAGTTCTCCTGCTGTTGTGAAGGCTCTGAGAGCCATGTCAGATTTCCCAGCTTGGGGATCAAACAAAGAGACTAGGAATTCCCAGGAAATCTGACTTTGAAGATTATATATATATAATATATAATTATATAATAATAATACATAATAATATATAAATATATATTTATAATATAAATAATTATATAATAGATATAAATTATATAAAATTATATATAAATTATATAATAAATAATATAAATAATATATATAAATATATATATTTATATAAATAATATAATAATTATATATATATACATATATATGTATGTGTGTATATATGTGTATATATGTGTACATATATATATATATGTGTGTACATATAAATCTGACTTTTATAATCAAACCAGTGGGGTTTGATTATAAGACTTCCACAGGACTTGGGGAAGCAGAATCCATTCATGGAGGGTACAAAAAAAATCTTGCACGCATCAAGACCCAGGGGAAAGGAGAAGTGACTCCACAGGAAACTGAATCAGACCTACCTGCTAGTGTTTAAGGGTCTCCTGTAGAAGCATGGATCAGCAGTGGCTTATTGCAGGGGTGGGGGCACTGGCAGAATCAGGCCTGGAAGGGACCTTTTGGAGTAAGTCTTCTTGGAGGTTGCCAGTAACTCTACATAGAGTCCATAGAAGCCAGAGCTGGGTCACATCAAGCTAAATAAATAACAGGAAGGGAGCAGAGCCTCACCCATCAGCAAACAATTAGATTAAAGTTTTACTGAGCACAAACCTGTCCTCCAGAGCAAGACCCAGTTTTTCCCATCCCCAGTCCCTCCCATTCAGAAGATCACACCAGCCTCATATCCTTCCTCTTCAGAGGGCAGACAGAAGAGCCAAGAAGAACCACAATCCCACAGAAGCTAGACCAAAAAGCAGAAAGTTAATTAGAGTGAAAAGGCAGAAAATTATGTCTTAATGAAGGGACAAGCTAAAACCCCGGTAAAGCAACTACAGGAAGCGGTTTAGGAAACCTCAGAAAAAGAATTCGGAATAATGATAGTGAAGGATCTCAGGAAAACAATGCAGAGGATGCAAGAAACATTTCACAAAGACCTGAAAGAGCTAAAGAACAAACAAACAGAGATAAATGTTACACTAGAGGGAATCAATAGCTGAGTAACTGAGGCAGAAGAACAGATAAATGACCTGGAGGACAGGACAGTAGAAATCATTGCTGCAGAACAGAATATAGAAAAAAGAATTTAAAAAAAGAAGAGAGCCTGAGAGACCTCTGGGACAACATTAAACACACCAACATTCACATTATAGGGGTCCCAGAGGAGAAGAGAGAAAGTACCTGAGAAAATATCTGAAGAGATAATAGTTGAAAACATCCCTAATGTGGGAAAGCATGGGAGAGGAAATAGTCAGCCAAGTCCAGGAAGCACAGAGTCCCAGGCAGGAAAAAACTCAAGGATGATCATGCTGAGACACACAGTAATAAAACTGACAAAAATTAAAGATGAAGATAACATATTAAAAGCAACAAGGGAAAATAACAAATAGCATACAAGGGAACTCCCATAAGGTTCAAGGGAACTCCCATAAGGCTATCAGCTGACTTCTCAATGGAAACTAAAGTCAGAAGAGAATGGCATGATATTTTAAAGTGATGGAAAAGAATAATGTAAAACCAAGCATATTCTACCTACCCAGACTCTTGTTCAGATTTGACAGAGAAATCAAAAATTTTCCAGACAAGCAAATATTAAGAGAATTTAGCACCCCCAAACCAGCTTTACAGCAAATGCTAAGGAACTTCTCTAAGCAGGAAACACAATAGAAGAAAAGACTTACACAAAATAAATCAAAAACAATTAAGTAAATGGTAATAGTAACATACTTATCAATAGTTACCTTAAATATAAATGGATTAAATGCACAAACCAAAAACCAGAATGTCAGGGCAGATAAAAACATGTGCATATATGCATTTCCACTTATCATGTCACTCTACATAATCCCTAAAATTGCATGTAATTATTTTATATTGTTAAGTTAATAATGTTCCCATCATGATTTGCAACTGTAGTGACCTTTTACTTTTTGTCTGACTATTATTGTGAAAACTGATAAATTCTTATACTCTTGTGAATTTTGCTTAATACAGTAATTACATCATGATTGGCCAACAGAAAATAATAGAATTCTATATTACTAAAACTGTCATTTAATAGAAAGCCCTGTGATTACCTTTCAAAATCCAGATGCATATCAAAATTATCTTGGAACTTTTTGAGATATACAAATATATTTCTTTTTTTTTTTTTCCAAAGCTTCAGATGGGTTTCTTTTGACCAGTCATGTTTAAAAACAACTGGACTATACAATGATCTTTTACTTTTGTCTAGTTTGCTTCACTTTTTCTACTTCATATTCAGTGCTCCCATTTCATCTAGCTTATGTTTTCCAGTTTCTCCATCTGTTTTTTGCTGTTGTTGTTGTGCTTTCTCAAGCCTTTATCAAGCATAGTAGAAAATAATGTATATATGTATAAAATATATATTTTATAAAACTTACAAATGTTGGCTAACTAAAAAAATTATAACATTTTAATTCCACTTGTTCTACTTAGTATGAATGGAATATTATATTTCTAATATATATTCACTCAAAATTTTGTTATACTTCCATGTATTTTGTCATCTAGTATTACTGCTAAAAGTCTAGAACGTTTATTATCTTAGTGATTAAAAAAATTGAATGAGGCTTGAAACTTCTAATCCAATTTTGAGAATATGAAGAAATATGTTGTTAAAAA
Source organism: Cervus canadensis (assembly GCF_019320065.1). Taxonomy (NCBI): domain Eukaryota; kingdom Metazoa; phylum Chordata; class Mammalia; order Artiodactyla; family Cervidae; genus Cervus; species Cervus canadensis. Next base: position 45,054,449 of record NC_057394.1, on the reverse strand, counting down.
AGCAGGATATTAGTATGTGATACAGTATTATTAACAGTACAGATTTTGTTAAAAGCTCACAAAATTTTATGCTAGTGTTCATTATTTGTTTTCATGCCTTATTAAAGATTCCACATTATATTTAATTGTATTGAGCAGCTTCAGCTACATAAAACAGATTCTGGTAAATTCTCTTTTCATTTTTATTCTATTACAAATATTTTCTTATTTGTCTGATTATGGTCTTTTAGATATACCCTTCATTTAAAAGTGGGCATTTAGGTTCCAATACATGGGATTTTTTAAATTATTAATTTTTCATTTTGATATTATCATTTGAATGCTTTCTTCTCTGCAATCACCTTTGGTGTTTTTTCAATCTTTTAACTTTATTGAGGCTTTCAATGGCTAAGTCAAAGATCTTTCTTGGAAAATGTCATAACATTTGAAAATATGTAGGTTATTCAAATATCTTTTGATATTGATCACTAACATAACTCCACAGTAATAAGAGAACAGACTATGATTTCAATAACTTTAGACCATGAAATTTCTCCACCTGGTCTTATATCTCTGGATACATCCCAGAGTCTCACTTGAATAGAATTTTGTATCCTATTGCTGTGTCAAATTTACATAAATCTTAATCATGTCAAATTTGTTCATAAGGCTTTTCAGATCTACTATATTCTACTTTTCTGTACATTCATTCTATTAATTTCTGATAGTTTGATATTAAAAGTCCAACCAAAATTCTTAATTTATCTACTTAGCATGAACAATTGTAATATATATATGTAACTTTATTCTGTACTTTCCAAGTCTCCTATAAATATATTATATTTTCATAATTTAAAAAACAAAAAAGAAAGTTAATAAAATAAAAAGAGTTATAGATGCCATAGACACTGAAATTTAATAATAATTACAAAATAATTGCATGTAGTTACATTTGAACTATTAAGTGGCAATGAACACATTTCTAGAAATAATTATTTCTTGCAAAATTAAATACAGAATGGGTAGCAGAAGTAATATATAAACAATAATTAAAATACTCCAAGTAAGACTCTAGATCAGGATGACTTTTCAATGAATTATGCCAAACATAAAAAGCAGTAATTAAGTAATAATTATTTATCAATATTTTTATTAATAATATAAAATGTATAATAATGAAATATCACACCTTTCCCAAGAGTAGGAAAAGAGAGTAGTCTTACAGCTCACTTTATAAGTTTAAACATACCTAGATCTCAAATCTAACAAAGGTAATTTTTTAAGACAATTAACAGGCCAATTTTGCAAAGGAAACTTGATGCAAATGTCTTAAATATTAGTAAACAAAGTCTGACGCATGAAAAAAAAATAGGTTTATTTGTAGTTAACAAAATTAACTGTAACTGCTGTAAATTAATCGTGGGTTTTCTGTTAATTTGTCTTAGTATCAAAGTAATCAACTATCTTAAGAATTTAGGGAAAAAAAAATCCCACAGAATTATTCGGGGTGGAATTCACCAGAAAGCCAAATCTGAGGCAAAGTTGTGCTATGATGGAAGCCTATTGGCAGCTTTGAAAAATCCTAAATTGTCCTGGATTACACCCGTGTACCAATTCATTACTTGATATGGATTGTGTGCCCTTGGGGGAGTAGCTAAGAGTGAGCCCTAGGAGAAGTAGCTCTCTGAAGCTGAAGCATCTATGAAGAAGTTGACAGATTAATATTGCTCACTGACAGGCACCTGCACTTGGTTTTTCCATCAGAGTTGTTCATAAACTACACAGAATATTTTCCTGTTACTTATATTTTTAATATGACAATTATTGTTAGAGTTTAGGAGTTAGGCATCAGTCTGGCTTTTACTATTGCCTGGCCCTAGCGAAGCTTCCCAGGTGGCTCAGTTGTAAAGAATCCACCAAACAATGCAGGAGGTGCAGGAGATGCAGGTTCAATCCCTGGATCAGGAAGATTCCCTGGAGGAGGAAATGACAAACCACTCCAGTATCATTGTCTGGATAAGTCCATGGACAGAGGAGACTGGCAGGCTACAGTCCATGGTATCGCAAAGAGTCAGTCACTAATGAACAACTGAGCATACATGCACGGGCCTGAGGCAGAGTTCTTTCTTTCTCTGGACCTCACACAATGCCAGTAGCTTTTTTTATGATCCAAAATATTATTTAGAGCATTATTCCTGGGTGTGGATGTGCCACCTCCAGAACCTAAAGAAGACTATCAGGCTTTGTGCTTCCTCTTCATGGTGAGAAGTACAAAATACGCTGTTTTGTTTTTTGTTTGTTTGTTTTCTTGAAAGATGTGTCAATATGCCTCTGACTGCTGATTTCCTAAAAAAAAAAAAAAAAAAAGTATTGATATTTTAAGTGAATCTACATAGGGTTTATCTCCCACAGTCTTTGACTTGTACATAGAGAGGGTCAATGCGATATTCTCTGGAAAGACTGTGCAGTTCAGATCCCTTTGGATTTGATTAATACAGAGGGTAAAATAGTCAGCATACTCTTAGTATTCTTATATAATATATATTGTTGTCTTCCATGTGAACATAAAATATTTCTGATCTTTTTTTTTTCTGATAAAGGGAGATAAAGAAAACATATTCAGCAAAAGCTGTGCCAATCTTCTCTAGCAGTGGCACCATATGGTGGCTGCAATTTGAGATACTACTCGGCTATGTTTGTGGCAATCTACTGTTATTCTCCCAGATCTGTCTGGAGAATGAAATAAGATATGACCAAACTGTAACTTTATATTCTTAAAAATGGCTATATATTCTATAATCTCCTCAGGGAAAGATAATAATTTTATTTGTTTATTTATGTGCTTCTTAAATTTACTCTCCTGGCTAGGGCTGGGGGAATAAATTATAGAGGCTTCCACTTTACCTCTGCCATGATGATAACCCTAATCCCACAGGCCAAGAACCTTGTGCCAACAACCAGTTATGTCTATTCTAACTACACAATGACTATGGAATGGATTATAGAACTAATGTAAACTGTAGGCATTAGCCCTCTGACACAATGTCTTTTGTTACATGCACTCCATATTGAAAGGCTTCCTTGGTGGCACAGAAGGTGAAGAATCTGCCTGCAATGCAGGAGACCTGGGTTTTATCTCTGGGTTGGGAAGAACTCCTGGAGAAGAGAATGGGTGCATAGTTTAGTATTCTTGCTTGGAGAATTCCATGGACAGAAGAGCCTGGCGGGCTACAGTCCATGGGGTTGCAAAGAGTCAGGCATGACTGAATGACTAACACTTTCTTTCACTTTCACCATATTAAAACTGAGACCCCTTAAAACCTAGTTCCCTTCACTGAATTTATAATTAATCACTTAAGACAAAACTTTATTCCCTTTCTTGTCCTCTTTGATCTCAATTCAGAGCTAACTAAACACAAATCAACCAGAGTCAGATCACTAAAATTAGTATCGTTGATAACTTTATTACTATACTGAAATTGGTACTGTAGATATCACCATTGTCAGAAAATCTCAGGTTGTTTTCTCCAAACCAGGATGAGCTAAGAGACCTCAGAGCCATAGACCACCTAGCCAGAGAAGTGTAAACCACAGACTTCCTAACTCTCAAAATTATGGTTAAAAAATATCACAGAAAAGTCATGAGGAAGGAACAAACCATGCTTCTTTATTCTTCCCACTTACCGAAAAAAAAAAAAAAAAACTAACTCAGAGACAAAGTTTGAATGGATATGAGGCCTGTCTTTCATTCCCTTGCTTGATACCCTTCAACAAACATTTTTTTTTTCCCCCCCACCACAGCCTGGTGTCATTACTTTGGCTTTGCTTTGTGTCAGGTGAGTGGCCTGAGTTTGGTTCAGTAACATGTGTCCAGTTGAAAAAGGGTGCCATTATGATTCCCCATATCCTTAGATATCAAAGGAATTTGGCCCTGGGTCCAGGAGTCTTCAAAATATTTGAACCTTTCCCTTTCTCCAGCACATAACTATCTGATTTGTACTCTTCCATTAGTGTAGTAGGATCCTTCAAGATTCAAACTCTTAAAGAATCTAAGTCTAAAAACAGTTTCAAGTCCCAAGAACCTGAAAAGAGATGCTTATTTTTATTAGGCTAATGTCACTTAGCCTCTGGGTTACCCACCTTTTTTTTTTTTTTTCCACTAAATGCTAAAAATTGAGTAAGATACTTATTGTCAGTTAAGTCCCTCAGTTGTATCTGACTCTTTGCGACCCCATGGACTTCAGCATACCAGGGTTTCCTGTCCATCGCCAATTCCCAGAGCTTGCTCAAACTCATGTCTGTCAAGTGAGTGATGCTATCCAACCACCTCATCTTCTATTGTCTCCTTCTCCTCCTGCCCTCAATCTTTCCCAGCATCGGGGTCTTTTCCAGTGAGTCAGTTCTTCATATCAAGTGGCCAAAATATTGGAACTTCAGCTTCAGCATCAGTCCTTCCAATGAATATTCAGGGCTGATTTCATTTAGGATTAACTGGTTTGATCTCCTTGCAGTGCAAAGGACTCTCAAGAGTCTTCTCCAGCACAATTTTTCCACACTCAGCTTTCTTTGTAGTCCAACTCACATCCATAAAGGACTACTGGAAAAATCATGAAAAGTGAAAGTCGCTCAGTCGTGTCCAATTCCTTGGGAATCCACGGACTGTAGTCCACCAGGCTCCTCCATCCATGGGATTTTCCAGACAAGAATACTGGAGTGGGTTACCATTTCTTGGAAAAGGCAAAGCTTTGACTATAAACAGACCTTTGTTGGCAAAGTAAAGTTTCTGCTTTTCAATATGTTGTCTAAGTTGATGTGCATCACGACCCAGAGACTCCACAGAGATTGAGCCATACCTGCTTCTGAGTGTTTGAGTGTCTCCTGCAAGGCAGGGGTCAGCAGTGGCCTGCCACAGAGATAGGGGTTCTGGCTGCAGCAGACCTGTGTCACTCAGTGTGTGGCTTAGGCCCTCTTGGAGGAGGTTACCCTTAGCCCCACCATAAAGCCACCGAGCAGACGACCCAGAAACTGCAGAACAATTATATCAAAGAAATTCTTCCAATGTTAAGAAAGTTCTAGGAACCACAACAGATTTCCCAACCTGGGGATCTGGCAAAGGGACTGAGAACTCCCACAGAATTCGACAAGAGAAGTTCCACAAGACTGGGGAAACAGACTTTTTTGAAGGAGATCTCTGTTACCTTCATTACCCCCACCATAGTTTGGTCTCAGGAAAAACAACAGGGAGGGAACACAGCTCCACCCATCAACAGAAAATTAGATTAAAGATTTACTGAGCATGGCCCTTCCCATTATAACAAGACCCAGTTTCCCCCACAGTCAGTCTCTCCCATCAGGAAGCTCCCATAAGCCTCTTATCCTTATCCATCAGAGGGCAGACAGAATGAAACCCACAATCACAGAAAACTAACCAAACAGATCACAAGGACCACAGCCCACAGCCTTGTCTAACTCAATGAAGCTATGAGCCATGCTGTGTAGGGCCACCCAAGACAGATGGTTAATAGTGAAGAGTTCTGACAAAACATGGTCCACCAGAGAAGGGAATGGCAAACCACTGCAGTATTCTTGCCTTGAGAGCCCCATGAGCAGTATGAAAAGATACTTGTTGGGTACCCAATCATTTTTCCCTGGTGTGTCATGTTCTATAATTATGGGTGCTATTTCTAATACTAGTTTCAAGTCAGACTTCCATAGTTGCCCTTTTGACTTTGCCACATATCATAATAATTGCATCCATTTGACTTAACACACAAGAAGTATCATTGTTTCAGTCATATCAGCCCAATTGTTCTCAGTAAGTCTATCTCCAAAAAGCCTCTTAGGTGGTCAGGAGTGATCTACACAGAGAGCTACCATCAAACTTTTGGTGGTGCTGAGACCACTGTGTGTTAGTCACTCAGTCAGACTGTTTGTGACCCCATGGACTGTAGCCCACCAGGTACTTCTGTTCATGGAATTTTCTAGGCAAGAATACTGGAGTGGGTTGCCATTTCCTTCTCCAGGGGATATTCCCAAACCAGAGACTGAACCTGGGTCTCCCGCATTGCAGGCAGATTTTTTACCATCTAAGCTACCAGGGAAGACCAGCTGACACCTCTATCATTAGCATATTTCTAATGGACATGATAAATTGTATGTTATGTGGATTTTCCCTTCTAATACAATTATCTTAGAATGTTAGGCCTTTACATAAAGTAACCACTCTAGCAAGCCCAGCTTCCAGGTATTTTAATATTTCACTTTATGTAATATCAACTCTAACATTTCAATTTCGTGTAGAGTAAGCCACTACTTTTTATACATTGCTAAGTTATTCTAGCAGCAAGTGTGTCCTGTGGCCCTTTCCAAGTTGTTTCATCCTGTGTTCCAGGTCAGTACTCCTTTATCAAGTCTCCGGTGATCAAGAAGCCACAAAGTTCAATACCTCACACACTATCCTTTATTTTAGTGGTACATACTAGCTCAATCTCACAGATTTCTTGAAATTCAGGGAATTTTTTCTCCCTTTTCTGATAATGCCCAGCATGTCTTCAAAAGGAAGTGTTGTAACTTAACTTTAGTTACAGGTCTAAAAGGAAGTGGGGGCAGATATTAACTGGACAGTGGATTATGTTATCTTGCAGTGGAGAGAACCCTGCAACATCTCAGACAAGAAGCTTGTGCTAGTATATAGAATGTTTGAGTAGTTCATTCCTGTAGCACCTCTAAGTTCAGAGGAAACTGTTTATACACAAATTTCCAAGGAATAAATCCAGATAGCTCCACCACATGTGTCATGTCATGTTATTTCCTAACCAAGGCTCTAACCTTCACAAAACAAACCAGCAATGTAAGGAAATTTATTGTTTTGAAAGCAACTATTCTGGATTAAAAACTATGCCTGGTCCTCAGTTTTTCAACTGTGAGAAAATCCTTGTATGCTGCCTATGAGGGAAGTATTTGAGGGTTAAAATCAATATTTTGGTCTCTTGTTCTAAAATGATAATAATAATCATAATCATCAGTATCAGTTCTGTCGCTCAGTCGCGTCCAACTCTTTGTGATCCCACGAACTGCAGCATGCCAGGTCTCCCTGTCCATCACCAACTCCTGGAGCTTACTCAAACTTATTTCTATTAAGTCAGTGACACCATCCAACCATCTCATCCTCTGTCATCCCCTGCTCCATCTGCCTTCAACCTTTCACAGCATCAAGGTCTTTTCCAATGAGTCAGCTCTTCACATCAGGTGGCCAAAGTATTGGAATTTCAGCTTCAACATCAGTCCTTCTAATGAATATTCAGGACAGATTTCCTTTAGGATGTACTGGTTGGATCTCCTTGCAGTCCGAGGGACTCTCAAGAGACTTCTCCAACACCACAGTTCAAAAGCATCAATTCTTCAGCTCTCAGCTTTCTTTGTAGTCCAAATCTCACATCCATACGTAACTACTAGAAAGACCATAGCCTTAATTAGATGGAACTTTTGGCAAATTAATGTCTCTGCTTTTTAATATACTATCTAGGTTGGTCATAACTTTTCTTCCAAGGAGCAAGTATCTGTTAATTTCATGGCTGCAGTCACCATCTGCAGTGACTTTGGAGACCCAAAAATAAAGTATGTCATTGTTTCCACTGTTTCTCCTTCTATTTACCATGAAGTGATGGAACCAGATGCCATGATCTTTGTTTTCTGAATGTTGAGCTTTAAGCCAACTTTTTCACTCTCCTCTTTCACTTTCATCAAGAGGCTCTTTAGTTATTCATCCCTTTCTGCCATAAGGGTGATGTCAACTTCATTTCTGAGGTGATTGATATTTCTTGTGGCAATCTTGATTCCAGCTTGTGCTTCATCCAGCCCAGTGTTTCTCATGATGTACTCTACATGTAAGTTAAATAAACAGGGTGACAATATACAGCCTTGACGTACTCCTTTCCCAATTTGGAACTAATCAGTTGTTTCATGTTCAGGTCTAGCTGTTGCTTTTTGACTTGTATACAGATTTCTCAAGAGGCAGGTCAGGTGATCTGGTATTCTTATCTCTTGAAGAATTTTCCACAGTTTATTGTGATCCACACAGTCAAAGGCTTTGGCTTACTCAAAAAAGCAGAAGTAGATGCTTTTCTGGAAATGTCATGCTTTTTCGATGATCCAGAGGATGTTGGCAATTTGATCTCTGGCTCCTCTACCTTTTCTAAAACCAGCTTGAATATCTGGAATTTCAGGGGTCATGTATTGCTGAAGCCTGGCTTGGAGAGTTTTGAGCATTACTTTACTAGTGTGTGAGACGAGTGCAATTGTGTGATAGTTTGACCATTCTTTGTCATTACCTTTCTTAGGGATTAGAATGAAAACTGTCCTTTTCCAGTCCTGTGGCCACAGCTGAGTTTTCCAAATTTGCTGGCATGTTGAGTGTAGCACTTTCACAGCATCATCTTTTAGGATTTGAAATAGCTCAACTGGGATTCCATCACCTCCACTAGCTTTGTTGGTAGTGATGCTTCCTAAGGCCTCACATTCCAGAATATCTGGCTCTAGGTGAGTGATCACACCATCATAATTATCTGAGTCGTGAAGATTTTTTTTGTACAGTTCTTCTTTGTATTCCTGCCACCTCTTCTTAATATCTTCTGCTTCTGTCAGGTCCTTACCATTTCTTCCTTTATTGAAACCATCTTTTTATGAAATGTTCCCTTAGTATCTCTAATTTTCTTGAAGAGATCTCTAGTCTTTCCCATTCTATTGTTCTCCTCTATTTCTTTGCACTGATCACTGAGGAAGACTTTCTTATCTCTCCTGGCTATTCTTTGGAACTCTGAATTCAAATGGGTTTATTTATCTTTTCTTCTTTGCTTTTTGCTTCTGTTCTTTTTACAGTTATTTGTAAGGCTTCCTCAGAGAGCCATTTTCCTTTTCTTGCATTTCTTTTTCTTGGGGATGGTCTTGATCCCTGTCTCCTATACAATGTCATGGACCACTGGCCATAGTTCATCTGGCACTCTATCAGATCTAGTCCCTTAAATCTATTTCTCACTTCCACTGTTTAACCATAAGGGATTTGATTTAGGTCATATCTGAATGTTCTAGTGCTTTTCCCTACTTTCTTCAATTGAAGTCTGAATTTGGCAATAAGGAGTCCATAATCTTAGCCACAGTCAGCTCCCAGTGTTGTTTTTGCTGACTGTATACAGCTTCTTCATCTTTGGCTGCAAATATTATAATCAATCTGATTTTGGTGTTGACCATCTGGTGATGTCCATGTGTAGAGTCTTCTCTTGTGTTGTTGGAAGAGGGTGTTTGCTATGACCAGTGCGTTCTCTTGGCAAAACTTCATTAACCTTTGCCCTGCTTCATTCTGAACTCCAAGGCCAAATTTACCTGTTACTCCAGGTGTTTCTTGACTTCCTAGTTTTGCATTCCAGTCCCCTATATTGAAAAGGACATCTATTTTGGGTGTTAGTTCTAGAATAATCATAATAGTCATTGTCTTAACTGGCATTTATTGAGCATTTCTTGTTGTTTTTGCTCAGTGACTGTGCTCTGTTCAGCTCTTTGTGACCCCACTGATGGCAGCACACCAGGTTTTCTGGCCTTTGCTATCTCCTGGAGTTTGCTCATACTCATGTCCATTGAGTCTGTGATGTCATCCAACTATTTAATCCTCTATCACTCCCTTCTCCTGTTCTCAATTTTTCCCAGCATCAGGGTCTTACCATGTGCCAGATACAGCCGCAAGTATTTTAAACATAGCAAAAGTTAATATTCACCAAAAAAAATGAACTTTATTTAATTATTCACCTTTTGACAACGTTCCAGAAAATAAATTATATTTTCAGATTTTATCTACTGCCCATTCCTAAATGAATCAAATATGTCCAGAATTTACATAACAATATGACTATTCCTTTTTGCTACTGCATGATAAATTGAGAATGTGAAGTGAAGAGAAAAAGCAGTCTTTGAAGAAAGGAATTAATAACAGATATAGTTTTAAATGCTCAGTTATCAATAAGGGAAGATATAAAGGATAAATAGAATTTCAAAAAATTGTATTTATGCATTTTACTACTCATTAATATTTTTAAATTTGAATTCCTTGATTAAGAAGCTAACTATTCAGAAACAACAGGACTAAAATATAATGTATACTATAAAAATAGGTATATACATTCTGAGAGTATTTAAATTTTGACACCATAAACTATTTTTAACGCAGTCATCAAGTTATGTAAATTACATATTATTTAAGATATATTATCTAAAAGATTCTAGGTCATAATTCTTGTTTTCAATAAATGAGAATCATGAATTGTACATTTGCATAAACATGAACATAGTCACATGTAGTTTTTCACAATTCTAACTTTGTCACTATTTCAAAATTGAGCAAAATTTCTTTGTAGAATCTTCAAAGTATTTTTACTTGTAAACAGAGAATATAGACAGTATTTTATAATAACTATAAATGCAGTATGTGTGTGTGGGATCTATAAAATTTTTGTATCACTATGTTGTATACTTGAAACTAATGTGATATTGCAAATCAACTGTACCTTAATTAAAAAAAAAAGTTGAGTTCTGTAGACACTTTCATGGAATACTTAACATATATTTACTTATAAACCAAACACTGGAAGAATTTATAGAGTACTAAGGGATTCTGTATTAATTTGTGGGAAAATTGGATCTTTCTGTTTCACTACTCATTAGAATAAATCTATGTGCAGCATTTAAAATTTTGCCTATTCCTTCATTATTCCCACTCAAGTGTATCAGGCCTGTTATTTACAATGTAACATTGTTAGCAAATATAAATGATTATTGGATGTGATTTCCAAATTAATATATATGTGTGTGTGTGTGTGTATACTGCTTTCTCACTCTGCTATCTAAAGGAGTTCCTTTAAAATACATTTTGATGCTAATATCATTTCAATTAAAAAATGAAAAACTGTGGCTATTATATAGCTAATATAATTTGAGTTTTTGTGAGTTACATTTTGTGCTATGAATTGGGACTAACGGATATTCCAAATAGTAATGTACAATCCTGAACACAATTGATCAATTCACTAAACTCAATATATGATAGAATAGCACATTACTTTTTTTTTTTTTATACTCTGGTTTCTCTTCAGATCGTATAAATCTTTCGCCTTTTACTAAAGCACACTACTTTTTATGTGTACATGGGTATACAGGAAAACAGACATGAAAAAACTCAGGCACATACACAATAATATTTTGCATGAGACTTTTTTATTATTATTGTAATTTCCTCAATTTATATCAACCACTACCTTGAATGAAAAGATGCTTAATTCATTTATTATCCATCATGTTGGAATACAATCAAGATAAACATTGTATTTCTCCTAAGTATGGTTTATTTTTTGGATACATGAAAGATAACTCAGTGAAGTCATTCAGGAAATAAAGCAATTGTACTAATCATTCACAAAATTTTGGCCAGCACTAAGAGTAGAGGATACAAATAAAGAAAAATCAGTTTTGCTTCTGATTAGTGGAAATAAGCTCAAAACCACAATTTTGAAAGCCAACTGAATTGGCAATTATGTCAAAATGTGGAAGACATTTGACCACATCACCTAGAGCCCAATTTTATTTTATTTATTTATTTATTTATTTTTTGCACTCAGCATTGACCCCAAAGTGCTAAGGTGAGTTAGATAGAAATACCTGATGTCAGTCAAGGGGAATAGCTTGATTGCTCAGCCATCCTTTACAATCTCCCATTGAAACAGGTTGAGGTGAAATGGTGTGTATAGAAAAGTCATGAAGATTGATGGTGCCCGCTGCTTCCAAATGGACCCTATCTGCATGCAAACCACTTGACACATGAACTGATGGAAAACAAAGAGTGTTTGCCCAGGAAAAGTGCTTCAGCAAGCCTAATTTCCATAGCCATTTGCACAGCAAAAGCAAGATCTAATAGGTCCCAGAGAAATCACTAAAGCCATGATAAGAATTCAAAGACACAAACTAAAGAAAAAGAGATTATTAGCTACATTGCAGTGAGCAAACAGTAAAGTCTTAAGTGATCAATACTTGACAAGAGACATGCCACAAACTTCATGTATAGGTCAGGCTCACACACCGTTTTTTAAATAAATCGACTGACTCCTGGACAAGGCACATAAAATGTCACTTTTTATCTTTCAGTTGATATTTTCCTCCAAGAGGAAAAAACCTATCTATTCACCTCCCTGAGAGACTTGATCGAAAAGATAGTCACTCCTGATATAAGGTTTAAAGGGGAAAACTGCAATCAAGTGGAAAGTTTTGTCAGTACCTTAATCTCTGATTTGTAGAAGGTTTTGCTTTGGGATATTTGGTATGTCTGAGGATTGCCACCAAAGAGCCCTTCTGTTCTTTAATGGCTGCACTAAATCTTAACAAACGTGAGCATGAAAACTATTGTGCTGCACTTGTGAGGTATATATCAAAGTTATATTTTTTTAAAGCTTGGGAAGGCAGTTGAATCATGCATGCTCTTTATGGAGCTCTGATCAGGCTGATAAAGGCAGTTCAGCTTCAATAAATGCTTTTTAAGTGAATGTTTTGGAAAGTGAATAGGAAATTCAAAGCTCAAACTGTTGCCAAACTGTTCCCACAGCACTTTGATCACTTTGTTTCTGACATTTTGTTGAAAATGTCTTGTTTTTATTAAAATGTTGGCATCTAGAGACCAAGGAAGTTAACTGTAGTCACTGAAAATATAATATACAGTAAATCATGGAATGGTATGACTTATTAAGTACTTTGTACACATTTCTTAAAAAGAAAGCAATTTCCCTGTGGGGTCACACACAGCATTGCACTTGTCTGAGAAAAAGTTCATATTGCTAAAAGAAAGACAAGTACAGAAGATAAATCAAATACTAGCACTCTGCCTCAGGCAAAAAGTAAAAGAAGTTATATAGCTTTACTATTCAAAAGAATAGGAATACTATCATATAAAATATATATAATATATCATATAAAATATATATTTATATATTTAATTTGATAATTAATAAATTAAATAAATTAGATAATCAAGTATCATGAACTTGTATGCTGCTTTTAAATTATGATCACAGAAAATGTCTTTAACTTGAAGGACAGAGGAGATAGGATATGGCCTCTTCCCTTTTTACATGCCAAGAAAGTACTTCTATAATTAGGATGCAGTTTTCTCTGAACACAGCATCACAGTTTAAAATGTATGCCTTCTGCAGCTTAGGGGTTGAGTTTATCTAAGTAGTAGGTTACTTATGTAAACCAAAAATAGTGAGTTGAAAGTTATTTAAATAGAGATACACACATTAGTGTGAAATCAGGAGTATAATTTCTTCATACATTTAGATATATATAAAACACATAGAATAACATTAACTGTTGCCATTACCAGCAAAATAATAATAATAACTTGGAGAGGAATAAATAGTATTTTCCTCTCTTTCTTATTCTAGTTAAAAACATAATATCTTTAACATTTACCTTGTCAGCACTTGCTGAAATTTTTAATACATTTTTTTTCAAAATTTTCATTCCACTTACTTTTAAACTAATAATATACTCCCTAATCCACTGCATTAATTTGTGTTAATTTTCATAGTTGTCATGTGCTCTTCTGTATCAGGGAACATGAAGTAAGATGATATTTCTGAATAACTGGAGACAAAAAATATAGGATAAACTTTAATCTATCAAGGAAGTGCCAAAAGGGCAATACCAAAACTTCCCAATAAAAATATTAGAGCATTAGACTTGTGCAAAAAGAATTGTCATTAGGCTCAAACACATATTTATTAATCAAAATAAGAGCCATTACAATCAACATATTTTTGCCAATGAAAATAATTCTGTTTATTCCTGTAACATAAAAATTAGTTCTTCAGGATTTGACAAATTCTTGGAAGTAATTTTTTGCCTCCTGCTGGTTGTGAAAGTATTTTCCCTGCAAAAATTGTTGAGATGCTTAAAGAAATGGTAGCCAATCGGCAAGAGATCAGGTGAATATGGCAAATGAGGCAAAACTTCGTACCCAATTCCTTCAACTCTGGAAGTATTGACTGTGGCATGTGCAATTGGGCACTGTCATGGAGAAGAGTGGGCTCTTTTGTTGATCAGTGATGCCTGCAGATCTTACTATTTTCAGTGCATCCCATCAATTTGTTGAATATACTTCTCAGATGTAATCTTTCGCTGAGATGCAGAAAGCTGTAGTGAATCAGATGGACAGCAGATCACCAAACAGTGACCATGACGTTTTTTTTGGTGCAAAGTTGGCTTTGGAAATTGCTTTGGAGATTCTTCTGGTCCAATGACAGAGCTGAGTGTCTTCATGGGGTATAAAATCCACAATCCAATCAAGAAATGGTTCATTGTTCCTCCTTAGAATAAGAGACTGCCAAATTGAGCCTTAAATTGAAGAAAGTAGGGAAATCCACTAGACCATTCAGGTATGACCTAGATCGAATCCTTTATAATTATACAGTGGAAATGACAAATAGATTCAAGGGATTAGATCTGATAGACAGAGTGCCAGAAGAACTATGGACAAAGGTTTGTGATATTGTGCAGGAGGCACAGATCAAACCATCATCAAAAAAAAAAAAAAAAAAAAAAAAAAACCAGGCAAAACAGCAAAATGGTTGCCTGACAAGGCCTTACAAATTGCTGAGAAAAGAAGAGAAGCTAAAGGTAATGGATAAAAGGAAAGATATACCAATTTGAATGCAGAGTTCCAAAGAATAGCAAGGAGAGATAAAAAAGTCTTCCTCAGTGATCAGTGCAAAGAAATAGAGGAAAACAATAGAATGGGAAAGCCTAGAAATATCTTCAAGAAAATTAGAGATACCAAGCAAACATTTCATGAAAAGATGGGCTCAATAAAGGAAGAAATGGTATGGACCTAACAGAAGCAGAAAATATTAAGAAGAGGTGGCAGGAATACACACAACTATACAAAAAAGACCTTCATGACCAAATAACCATGATGTTGTGATCACTCACCTAGAGCCAGACATCCTGAAATGCGAGGTCAAGTGGGCCTTGGAAAACATCACTACGACCAAAGATAGTGCAGGTGATGGAATTCCAGTTGAGTTCTTTAGAATCCTAAAAGATGATGCTGTGAAAGTGCTGCACTCAATATGCCAGCAAATTTGGAAAACTCAGCTGTGGCCACAGGACTGGAAAAGGACAGTTTTCATTCCAATCCCTAAGAAAGGCAATGCAAAAGAATACTCAAACTACCACACAATTGTACTCATCTCACAAGCTAGCAAAGCAATGCTCAAAATCTCCAAGCCAGGCTTCATGAGTATGTGAACTGTGACTGTCCAGATCTTTAAGCTGGATTAAGAAAAGGCAGGGGAACTGGAGATCAAACGCCAACATCTGCTGGATCATCAAAAAAGCAAGACAGTTCCAGAAAAACATCTACTTTTGTTTTATTGACTATGCCAAAACCTTTGACTGTGTGAATCACAATAAACTGTAGAAACTTATTGAAGAGATGGGGATACCAGGCCACCTGGCTTGCCTCCTGAGAAATCTGTATGCAGGTCAAGAAGCAGCAGTTAGAACTGGACATGGAACTACAGACTGGTTGCAAATTGGGAAAGGAGTGCAACAAGGTGGTAGCTTGTCATCCTGCTTATTTAACTTATATGCAGTCAGTTCAGTTCAGTCTCAGTCGTGTCTGACTCTTTGTGACCTCATGGACTTCAGCACGTTGGGCTTCCCTGTCCATCACCACTTCCCGGAGCCTGCTCAACTCATGTCCAGTGACTCAGTCATAACATCCAACCATCTCATCTTCTGTCATCCCCTTCTCAGCCCACCTTCAACCTTTCCCAGGTTTAGGGTCTTTCCCAATGGGTCAATTCTTCCCATCAGGTGGCCAAAGTATTGGAGTTTCAGCTTCAGCATCAAAGACTATTTAGGACTGATTTCCTTTAGGGTGAACTAGTTTGATCTCTGTGCTGTCCAAGGGACTCTCAAGAGTCTTCTCCAACAGGACAGTTCAAAATCATCAATTCTTTGGTGCTCAGCTTTCTTTACAGTCCAACTCTCACATCCATACATGACTACTGGAAAAACCATTGCTTTGACTAGACGGACTTTATTGGCAATGTAATGTCTCTATTTTTTTTATAAGCTGTCTAGGTTGGCCATAGTTTTCTTCAAAGGAGCAAACTTCTTTTAACTTCGTGGCTGTAGTCACCATCTGAAGTGAATTTGGAGCCCCCCAAAACTAAAGTCTGTCATTCTTTCCACTGTTTCCCCATCTGTTTGCCATGATGTGGTGGGACCAAATGCCATAATCTTAGTTTTCTGAATGTTGAATTTTAAGCCCACGTTTTCACTCTCCTCTTTCACTTTCATCAAAAGCCTCTTTAGTTCTTCATTTTATGCCATAAGGGTGGTGTCATCTGCATATCTGAGATTATTGATATTTCTCCCAGCAATTTTGATTCCAGCTTGTGCTTCATCCAGTCCAGCATTTCTCATGATGTACTCTGCATATAAGCTAATAAAGCAGGTTGACAATATACAACCTTGACTTACTCCTTTCCCAATTTGGAATGGGTCAATTGTTCCATGTCCAGTTCTAACTGTTGTTTCCTGACCTGCATCCAGACTTCTCAGGAGGTGGGTAAGGTGGTCTGGTATTCCCAACTCTTCAATAAGTTTCTACAGTTTATTGTGATCCACACAGTCAAAGGTTTTGGCATAGTCAATAAAACAAAAGTAGATGTTTTTCTGGAACTGTCTTGCTTTTTTGATGATCCAGCAGATGTTGGCATTTGATCTCCAGTTCCTCTGCCTTTTCTTAATCCAGCTTAAAGATCTGGACAGTCACAGTTCACATACTCTTGAAGCCTGGCTTGGAGACTTTTGAGCATTACTTTGCTAGCATGTGAGACGAGTGCAATCGTGCAGTAGTATGAACATTCTTTTGCATTGCCTTTCTTAGGGATTGGAATGAAAACTGTCCTTTTCCAGTCCTGTGGCCACAGCTGTTTTCCAAATTTGCCAGCATATTGAGTGCAGCACTTTCACAGCATCATCTTTTAGGATTCTAAACAGCTCAACTGGAATTCCATCACCTCCACTAACTTTGTTCGTAATGATGCTTCCTGAGGCCTACTTGACTTCACATTCCAGGATGTCTGACTCTAGGTGAGTGACACACCATCGTGGTTATTTGGTCATGAAGGTGATTTTTGTACAGTTCTTCTGTGTATTCTTGCCACCTCTTGTTAATATCTTCTGCTTCTGTTAGGTCCATACCATTTCTGTCCTTTATTGAGCCCATCTTTTCATGAAATGTTTGCTTGGTATCTCTAATTTTCTTGAAGATATTTCTAGGCTTTCCCATTCTATTGTTTTCCTCTATTTCTTTGCACTGATCACTGAGGAAGACTTTCTTATCTCTCCTTGCTATTCTTTGGAACTCTGCATTCAAATTGGTAGATCATTCCTTTTCTCCTTTGACTTTCACCTCTCTTCTTTTCATAGCTGTTTATAAGGCTTTGTCAGATGAATATTTTGCCTTTTTGCATTTCTTTTTCTTGGGAATGGTCTTGATCACTGCCTCCCATATAGAATATATGCAGAGTACATCATGTAAAATGCTGGATTGGATGAAGCCTGAACTGAAATGAAGATTACTGGGAGAAATATCAGTAATCTCAGATTCATGAATGACAAAACCTTTATGGCAGAAAGTGAAGCAGAACTAATGATCCTCTTGATTAAAGTAAAAGAGGACAGTAAAAGTGTTGGTTTAAAACTCAGCATTCAGAAAACTAAGATCATGGCATCCAGTCCTATCACTTCATGGCAAATAGATGGGGAAACGTGGAAACAGTGAGAGACTTTAGTTTCTTGGGAGCCAAAAATCACTGCAGATGGTGATTGCAGCCTTGAAATTAAGACACTTGCTCCTTGGAAGAAAAGTTATGACCAACCTAGACAGCATATTAAAAAGCAGAGACATTACTTTACCAACAAAGGTCCATCTAGTGAAAACTATGGTTTTTAAAGTAGTCATGTATGGACTATAAAGAAAACTGAATGCTCAAGAATTGATGCTTTTGAACTATGGTGTTGGAGAAGACTCTTGAGAGTCCCTTGAACTGCAAGCAAATCAGTCCTGAATATTCATTGGAAGGACTGATGCTGAAGCTGAAACTCCAATACTTTGGCCACCTGATATGAAGAACTGACTCATTTGAAAAGACCCTGATGCTGGGAAAGATTGAAGGTGGGCTGAGAAGGGGATGACAGAGGATGAGATGGTTGGATGTTATCACTGAGTCACTGGACATGAGTTTGCGTAAACCCCGGGCGATGGTGGTGGATAAGTAGTCCTGGCATGCTGTAGTCCATAGGGTCACAAAGAGTCAGACACGACTGATCGACTGAACTGACTGACTGAGAATAAGAGCAGACAGCACTTCAAAACCATAATTTTTGTTTGTTTATTTGTTTGTTTTCTGATCAACAGATGAGGCACCTACTTATCTAACTTTTTCTTCTTGCCAGTGTGCTTTAAATGCTGCATTTTGAACTCCAATAGAAAATGGGCTGAATTTGCTTTTTGTCAAACACCATTTCCTATTCCAAAATAAATATAAACAAACAGCAAGTCATTAGCAAAGTCATCAGCAAAGAAACATAAAGTGAGAAATTCTCAGTACAATGATGTATAACATATCAGAATTTATTTAAAAATGTATTCCAATATCAAAATTCAACAACACAAAACTGTAATTATTTTTGCACCAACCTAAAGTTATTATTTTGGTGAAGGAAATGGCAACATACTCCAGCATTTTTGCCTGGAGAACTCCATGGACAGAGAAGCTTGATGAGCTATAGTTCATGAGATTGCCAAGAGTCAGATACGATTTAGTGACTGAACAGCAACAACAAATATTATTATTAAAACTGACCTAAGTATTTAGGACAATGCATTGACATGAGTCATTGTTATATGCACTTAGGTTAATTTTTTGATTAAGTAATTATAGAACCACAGATTTAATTATAAACTAATAGAAGTATCTCTTTCTTTGGTAATGGTGAATGAGTAATTTACAATAAATCAACTCAGAGTACTACTGCTTGATAACAACAATACCAATCTTTTTAATAATTGAATGCACTGGAGAGGTAAGAAGATTTCAAAGAATTTACCAAAGATGATAGAAAGGAGTAAAATCTAAGAGATGAGCCTGGTCATAGAGATGTTTTTCTCCTGCAGACAGATAGTTCTTTCTGAAGATATTGACTGAAAGTCAGAGGTGGAATGAAGCTTTTGATACTCTCACAGGGGAAGGGGGAAAAATTTATTTCTAAGTCTTGCTAAAGAGGAATGCCTAGTGAATGCCTTCAACAGTAGATTGAGACACAATTGTTTGCTAATATGAAAAAAAAATAATGCAGGTAATACAGAGGCTGTAGTGCATTTTAAAATCATATTAATCCTCGATATTTGTTTAAGATGATACTGGGGTGATTATGCCCTTCATTATCTTGAAAGAAAGAAACAAATTTTCCTTGGAGAAAGATATCATCCTAATTTTCACAATATTTCTATAAATTTGTCCAAATAGGCACAAACATAGGCACATTAGGAAACAAGATGACTTATTGGGAGGGAGGTGGGAGGGGGGTTCAGGATTGGGAACACATGTACACCCATGGCTGATTCATGTCAATGTATGGCAAAACCACTATAATATTGTAAAGTAATTAGCCTCCAATTAAAATAAATACTTTTTTTAAAAAAAAAGGAAACAAGAAAACTTATAGAAAAACCAGAAGAACAAAAGGAACCTGCATAATTGGAAGTATAAAAGTGTGTATAGTTACAAATTAAAAGAAAATATTTAGACTGGATTGCAGAAAGAGAGAAAGTTGAAAATAATTAATATATGTTGAGATATAGAACACAGTGAGATTTTCTAATATATATGTAATTGGAGATCTAAAAAAAGTTGAGAATAGAACAGAAATAGTATTTGAAGAGATTACAATTAAGGAAGTGTTCATTAAAGATGACCTATAGATTCAAGATTTGCATATCTCAAGCACAATAAATAATAAAACATTTAATATATAGACACAGTGTGTAAAACTTCTCATAAGTCAAGGCAAAAAGCAAATCTTAAAAAGCAGCTTTAGGAAAACACAAGCCATCTTTCACAGAGTAAAAATCTAGTTGATGATTGACAACTCAAAAAACACATACATAGTGGAAGACAGACTACAATCTTTCCAGGCTAGAATTCTAAGCTGAATGAAACTGAAATGAAAACATTTACAGACACATAGTTTAATGACTTATACAGTCTAATTGTTAAAATACTACTCATATGTTTATTACTAAATGTCTATCTCTAGCCCATAAACATATTTAATTTTCTATTTGAAACTTTGATTTCCATGATTCATAAACATCTCAAACACCATATCTCATATCAAAACTGAATCCTTGATTTTATTACCAAAACCTGTTCCACTTGCAGATTTCCCTGTTGATGGCAATTGCATGTGCTTTGACAACACCGTTTTTCTTATATCCATTAGCTTATCATTGTCCATCATCCTGTATACCAAATATACCCAGTAACATGAAAAAACACAGCAGCCAGAATGATCTTCTTATAACTTTAGTCACATCATGTCACATGTTTCCTAAAACCCAATGGCTTCTCACTCCTCTCACTGTAGATATATTTTTCCTTGCAGTAGCTTATAAAACCCTGCCCAGTGTTCTGTCCATCTTTCCAATTCCTTCCTCACCGGCATCATCTCCTAATACTCTATCACCAGTTTTTGCCCTGCTTAAATCACATTGAACTCCTTGCTATTCCTCAAGCATACTATACACTCAAGAACTTTGAAGTGTCTGAGTTTTATTCTATGGACAAGCTAACACGCTAACCTGCTACTCTCCTGTAGAAGTTGGCTGAAGATATAAAGACGTGTCAGAAACAAAGAGCAATTTATTATAGCTAGAGTATCACATTTTCTTAACTAATTCCCCAAGCCCCAATTCTAGCAGGGCAGCATGCCAGAAATCAGATGATGCCTATACATGCAATGGGTTCTGCTATAAGAGAGAAACGCCAAACTTAAAAAATTCTATTTTGTTTTAAAAAATGGGCTATCAATAAACTGTCTTTTCCACCCTCTCCCTCCACGAGGGAGATGCTAACATTATTTTACTGCATGACAAACAAATCTCAAAATTTTTATCTTCAAAGAGTGTTTGTCATATAAAAAACATTGTAAAGATAATTCATAATAAAATGCCTTGCTTAAGAGATGCAAAGAAACATGATTGACTCGTAAACAATTGTTTCCTAACATGTGCATGCTATTTATTTTTTTTAACTCTCTGGAGTGATATACAAAAGAGCAGAGTCAAAAGTTCTAGATGTTAGCTCTATCACCAAAGCAGCAAATGAGTTGGATAGAAATATTGGAATAAAATAATTTATAACTCTAATACTTAATTGGACACTTATGGCAACTATGGGAGTTTGAATGAAGGGAGAAAGTGCTATTCTAAAGAAAGAGAGGTGTAATTATGAACAGGTCACCATATCCATTTCTCAGCCCTGGCAAAAGCTGGTGCTAGGGCTTTTCTGAACTGTGGGTGCAGCTAGTTGGTATCAAGGTGGGCAGTGCAGTCCTTATTCTATAAAAATGTGAGGTTATGCAGCTTGGTAGGTGTGGCGATACAATAAGGGACCCACATAAATGCTTGCCTTGGTTTCAACCCTTTGGCCACAGTAGCTTTCACCAGCAACATCCCTCAAAAGCTCTAAAGAGCTAGTACATCTTTTTCCTTTTGGAGATAAATATTTAAAATAAAAATAAGAAAACCTTAATTAAGTCAGTAGTTAATTCAGTAGCAGACTTCAGAGATAACAGAACAGAAGCTTCAGTGACTGCACACAAGGAATGCCCACTTTGCAAAAATAGTTTGCAAAAGTCTAGAGCAGACAGTTCCATATCTCAGCAAACAGAAATCAAAAATTCCTGAGGAGTTGGAGAATTAGTTTCCAAAGTTACTGCATTATAATGCTTGGGATGTCTAATTGTCAATAATGGCAAGAACAGAAAACACAAATCATACAAAAAAAAAAAGACAGGAAAATATAGACCATTCATGTGGGGGGAAGCATAATAGAAACCATTCTGAAGGAAACCCAGACCTTTGAAATGCTAGTCAAAGACATTAAAACAACATATACTCAATGATCTAAAGAAAACCATAAGCAAAGACATAAAGGAAATCAGAAAAATTATGTATGAAAAATATATAAATAAATAATATATAAATAGTATGTATATAAATATGTATATATGATAATATATAAAATATATACATAAAATATATAAATGATAAAATAACTAAAAATAAGTTTTAGGTTCACAATAGTGTACAATAATTGAAAAAAAAAGCAAAATAACTGAAATGAAAAGTGTCTTTACATATATCAGCAGCAGATCTGAGCAGGCAGAAAAAAGAATCAGCAAAGTTGAAGAAAGGGTAATTGAAATGGTTAAGTCTGAAGACCTGGAAGAAATGAAATATGAGTCCTAGATGAAGAGAAAGAGAAAAAGATAGGAAAAAAATTTGAAGAAATGATGGCTGAAGATTTATATAATTTAACGAAAGGAGCATATGCACACACTCAAGAAGCTAAACTAGCAACCCCTTAAGCTATGAGCAATATAAACTTGAAGAAATACACACTGAGAAACAGTCATATTTTTGAAACCTAAAGTCAAAGGGGGAAAAAAAGCAATTAGAAATAAATGATTCATCACATACAAGGGGTTGAATCAGTAATAATATTCCTTTGAACAAAGAAAACTTCTGGACCAAGTTGCTTCACTAATGAATTCTACCAAATATTTATAAAGAATTAATATAATTCTTCTCAAACTCTTCTGAATAATTCAAGAAAAAAGGACACTTATATGTTATATAAAGCCAGCATCTCCCTGACACAAAGACACTAAAATTGTAGGAAATAACCCTTGTGAATATATATGTAAAAATCCTCAATAACAAACAGCAAATGGAATCAACTCGCATATTAAAATCATTATACACTAACCCGGAATATTCATTGGAAATACGGATCCAAAGTTAAAGTCCCAATATTTTGGCCACCTGATGCAAAGAGCCGACTCATTGGAAAAGACCCTGATGCTGGAGAAGATTGAAGGCAGGAGTAGAAGTGGGGGACAGAGGATGAGATGGTTTGATGGCATCACTGACTCAATGGACATGAATTTGAGCAAGTTCCAGGAGATAGTGAAGGACAGAGAAGCCTAGCGTGCTGTAGTTGCTGGGGTCGCAAAGGGTTGGCCACAACTGAGTGACTGAACAAAAACAACAATTAAAAAAAAGAAAAAGTGGATTTTACCTTAGAAATGCAAGGGTGGTTAAACATTCTATACAAAAATCAAATGTTGTGATAGCACATTAACAGAATGAATCAGTTCAGTCACTCAGTTGTGTCCGACTCCTTGCGACCCCAAGAATTGCAGCCCGCCAGGCCTCCCTGTCCATCACCAACTCCTGAAATTTACTCAAACTCATGTCCATTGAGTCGGTGATGCCTTCCAGCCATCTCATCCTCTGTCATCCCCTTCTTCTCCTGCCCCCAATCCTTCCCAGCATCAGGGTCTTTTCCAATGAGTCAACTCTTCACATGATGTGGCCAAAGTACTGGTGTTTCAGCTTCAGCATCAGTCCTTCCAATGAACACCCAGGACTGATCTCCTTTAGGATGGACTGGTTGGATCTCCCTGCAGTCCAAGGGACTCTCAAGAGTCTTCTCCAACACTACAATTCAAAAGAATCAATTTTTTGGCGCTCAGCTTTCTTCACAGTCCAACTCTCACATCCATAAGGGGACCCAAAATGTCATATGATCATCTCAACTGATTCAGGAAAAGCATTTGACAAAATCCTAACTTTTCATGATAAAAGCACACAAGAACTAGGAATTGAAGAGAACTTACTCAATGTGATGAATGCCATATATTAAAAACCAACAGATAATATTTACTATGTTTGTAGATGATATTATCTCATATGTAGAAATTCCTAAAGAAACCCCCCTCACACACACATACATACACATAAACAAACTGTTAAAGTCAAGAAACTAATTAACCAAAGTTACAGAAGTCAAAATTAAAATTTCAAAATCAATTGTATTTGTGTACACTACTAATGAACGATTCAAAATGAAAAGTAAGAGAACATTTGTTTTACAGTGGCATTGAAAAAGAAGGTTTACTTAGAAATAAAATTAACCAAAGAAGCAAAATTTTACATCAAAAATTATAAACTATTGCTGAAAAATTAAAGACAAAAATAAATGAAAAGAAATACCAGATTCATGCTTTGGAAGACATATTACCCATTGTGATCTACAAATTCAATGAAATTCCCATCAAAATCTCAATTACAAATTTTTTCAAAATGAGAAAAATTATACCAAAATTTATAGGAAGTTTAGACAGTATAGACTGGTATAACATAATATCATATACTTCTGGTTTTAACAGCAAGCATTTATTTTTCACATCCTGGAGTCTGTCTGGAAGCAAGAAATCAGAGTGCCAGCATAATCAAGTTCTTGATAAGAACCCTCTTTTAGATCATGTCCTGACTTGGCTTTCCTTGGTATACGCATTCAGAGAGAGACAGACAGACAGACAGAGATCTCAAGTCTCTTCCTTTTTTAATTTAAAACCATTAGTCCCATCCTGAGGGCCCAACCCTCATGACCTAATCTAGCCAAAATTACCTTCTGATTTCCACAATATTGAGAATTAGGGAATCACCATATGAATTTGGAGAAGACATAAACATTTAGTTCACAGTCATATGGAATCTCATGGGACCACAGGTAGCAACTTTCTGTATGTATAGATAGATAAAGTTAAAAGATTTACATTTTCTGATTCAAAGCCAGCTACAAAGCTAGCATAATCAAAATAATGTGATAGTAGAGTATGTGTCAATATACAGAATAGACATTTCTCCCAATAAGATAAATGACCACTAAGCATATGAAAAGATGCTAAACATGATGAGTCATTAGAAAAATGCTAGTCCTAATCACAATGAGCTGCCACTTCATGTCCATTATGATGGCTATCATTAAGTTTAAAAACAGGAAAAGAACAAATGTCATGGGGCCATTGTGGAAAATAATTATGTGGTTTTTCCAAAAGTTAAATATAGTTAAACAATTTAACATAATATGGGAGACAGTCATATATATATACACACACAAAGAATTGAGAACAGAGACTGACATTCACGCCAGCGTTATCCATAATAACCAGAGGATGAAAACAACCCAACTGTCCATTAACAGATAAATAGATGAGCAATGTAATATTCTTCAGCCTTAAAATGGAATAGATATCTAATATATGCTATAACATAGATGAACTTTGAAAACATGCTATACAAAAAGGTAAATGTTATACATAATTCCACAGAGAGCTTCATAAAGAATGTGGAATGGGAAAATCCATAAAGACGGAAAGAAAAACTGTGTTTTCAAAGATTTTAAAATAGGAGTGAAGTGAAGTGAAGTCATTCAATCGTGTCCGACTCTTTGAGACCCCATGGATTGTAGCCTACGAGACTCCACTGTCCATGGGATTTTCCAGGAAAGAGTACTGAAGTGGGTTGCCATTTCCTTCTCAAGGGGATCTTCCCAACCCAGGGATCGAATCGGGTCTCACGCATTGCAGGCAGACGCTTTACCGTCTGAGCCACCCAGGAAGTCTAAATTAGGAGTAATTGTAAATGACTGGTTAATGGTTATAGAGTTTCTGTTTAGGTTGATGAAAACATTTTGAAATTAGAAAGTGGTGATGGATACATAAAATGGTATGTACTTAATGTCTTTTAATAGTACATTTCAAAATGGTGCATATGGTAAACTTAATTTCATGTTTATTTTACCATATTAAAAAATAAGAACTTTTCTCTAGCTATTTCTTCTATGTGGACTATACTTTGCCTAATCTTTGAGGATTCCCTGGTGGCTCACATGGTAAAAATCTACCTTTACCTCTAAATGCAGGAGACCTGGATTTAATCCCTGGGTGGTGGAGAAGGGAATGGCTACCCACTCTACCATTCTTTCCTGGAGAATTTCATGAACAGAGGAGCCTGGTGGGCTACAGTCCAAGGGTTGCTAAGAGTCAGACACAAGTGAGCAACTGATACTTTTGCTTAATATTTACTTGGCTAATTCTCTGATGTTTTCCAAGTCTTTGAAACTTTTTATGTTTGAAGCCTATCCTAACAACCCTATGTTCAATTTCAAACTCCAACACAACCACATTTTTTATTTTCTGATACTCCCTTCATTATTCTATGTTTCCTTTTTTACAGAACTTATTTTCTAATACATATTTTAATCTGATGTATGCTGTCTGTTAACCCCACTAGAAATTAAATTTCCCAAAGTAATAAGATTTGCTTTATTCAAATGCAAGCAACAATGCCTAACATAGAGATCGTGCTCAACAAATATTTGTTAACTTGATCAATTATTTAAGTGTTCTACTAAACAGCACTTTTTAGAAGTATATGAATACAGGTTTTCACTCAGAAATCAAACATGATTATGACAATATAACTGGTTGAGTTTTTTTGTTTTATTCATAGTGAAGACATTTTTCATACTAAACTATTGTTAGTCATTATTTTGTTATCATTACATGATTGACTAACATAGTAAGTCTTTGAAGTATATACTGTGGTCTCATTCATTGGAACACTCTTGGAAATGTGTATTATATGAACATATTAAACAAAGGCTTTTATTCTTCATTGCTTTTCTTGTCTTATATTGTCTGTCAGTCCAGCTATGTGGGTTGAAAAACACAAACAGTGATCCAGTTATCTATAGAGTAATCACACATGTTCCACATGTTCATTGACTTTGGGAATATGTATTTTATATATCAGAGGAACCAATATTGTATCAAGGTTAACCTTAAGAAAAGAGACTTGTTTACTGAATCAAAATTAGTCTCTCTGGGTGTTGAATTGAAATCAAATTTCTGTTAAATAGGGCCCCAAGAAATCAATTGTAACCAGCAGTTAATGACCAGTTTGCTAACAGCTTGAGGCAAAGCCAAGGGCAGTTAACACTCCAACAAATTAGTTGTTAACTGTGCTAATGACAGATTTTGCAGGGATTATTGCTATTATAAACAGTCATCAATTCAGCTTTACCACTGAGTTTAGAAAAGTTTGCAGCCAAAAAAAAGCTTTTCATGCCCTCAGTTTGAAACTCTGGATTCTAGTTAATATGATAATCTAAAATCATATAATGCTAGATTTTTTGCTTTGGCAGGTGTAAAAGTTCAAAGTTCGTTTGCATTTTCCTTATTTGTAATATGGTTGAATGTATATGTAGATTTCTTATAGTCTCTTACGATAATCAATAGGAAAATATGATAATAAAAATATGTAGATTCTTTCTCATTTTCAGCATATGTTCATCATCAATTTGAAAAAAATATGCATAGGATCATCAAGCACTAAAGAAGCAATGATAGTTTCTCATTTATAGCAAAATTTCAAGTCAAAAATGAAAAATAGGAAAGATAAATATATCAGATTTATATAGGATCAAACTAAGCTTAAGAAAAGTAAGTCTGAAAGTATTTTAATAACAAAATATATAACCTTTTGTAAATCAATATCATGGCATCTGATCCCATCACTTCATGGCAAATAGATGGGGAAACAGTGGAAACAGTGGCTGACATTATTTTTGGGGGCTCCAAAATCACTGCAGATGGTGATTGCAGCCATGAAATTAAAAGATGCTTCCTCCTTGGAAGGAAAGTTATGACAAACCTAGACAGCATGTTAAAAAGCAGAGACATTACTTTGGCAACAACAGTCTGTCTAGTCAAGGCTGTGGTTTTTCCAGCAATCATGTATGGATGTGAGAGTTGGACTGTGAAGAAAGCTGAGCACAGAGGAATTGATGCTTTTGAACTGTGGTGTTGGAGAAGACTCTCGTGAGGCCCTTGGACTGCAAGGTGATCCAACCAGTCCATCTTAAAAGAGATCAATTCTGAGTGTTCATTGGAAGGACAGATGTTGAAGCAGAAGCTCCAATATTTTAGCCACCTGATGTGAAGAGCTGACTCATTTGAAAAGACCCTGATGCTGGGAAAGATTGAGGGCAGGAGGAGAAGGGGAGAACAGAGGATGAGATGGTTGGATGGCATCACCGATCAAAGGACATGAGTTTAGGTAAACTCCGGGAGTTGGTGATGGACAGGGAGGCCTGGCTTGCTGTGGTTCATGGGGCCGCAGAGTTGGACACAACTGAGCAACTGAACTGAACTAAAATCAATATTAATCCTAAATTGTGAATATTATTTTGAAGCGAATTCCTCTTTACTTACTAATAAAAGTAAGTAAGATTATCCTTATATTCTGAATATTTAATGGAAAACATATTAGATTGATTTCTCCTTCAGTTTTACAGTATTTTGAACATATTTGATGTCTTTTTTTTATTTTGATTAATTGTTTATATTCCTATATTTTATAAAGTATATTTTACCATATGGGTGAATAAAATGGTTTAGTCTGTATTTAACTGTTGATTTTAATTTTAAGTGAAACTGCAGAAGTGTCATCATTTAAATGTTTTAATAAGTTTCCTTTAAATATTTCACAAATAAAGGTATATCCCAGGAAAGGACAACAACATGGTATTTTTGTTTGTTTGTTTGTTTTAAATATATATTTTATTTACAGTGCCATATTGACAAGTCTAATAGTTTCATTATACTCTCCATAGTCTGTGGTTAAAGTTGCATTTCAAACTAAATAATTACTTGGAAAATAAAAACACATTAATCTCTCATTAATCTCTTTTTCTTCAGTTTACATAGTTCAGTCGCTCAGTCGTGTCCAACTCTTTGCGACTCTGAATTGCAACTTGCCAGGCCTCCCTGTCTATCACTAACTCACGGAGTTTACTCAAACTCATATCCATTGAGTCGGTGAGGCCATGCAGCCATCTCATCCTCTGTCGTCCCCTTCTCCTCCTGTCCCCAATCCCTCCCAGCATCAGGGTCTTTCCCAATGAGTCAACTCTTCGCATGAGGTGGCCAAAGTATTGGAGTTTCAGTTTCAGCATCAGTTCTTCCAATGAACACCCAGGACTGATCTCCTTTAGGACGAAATGATTGGATCTCATTACAGTCCAAGGGACTCTCAAGAGCCTTCTTCAATACCACAGTTCAAAAGCATCAATTTTTCGGTGCTCAGCTTTCTTCACAGTCCAATTCTCACATCCATACATGACCACTGGAAAAACCATAGCCTTGACTAGACAGAGCTTTGTTGCCAAGTAATGTCTCTGCTTTTAAATATGCTATCAAGGTTGGTCATAACTTTCCTTCCAGGGAGTAAGTGTCTTAATTTCATGGCTGCAATCACCATCTGCAGTGATTTTGGAGCCCAAAAAAATAAAGTTTGACACTGTTTCCTCTGTTTCCTCATCTATTTCCCATGAAGTGATGGGACCAGATGCCATGATCTTAGTTTTCTGAATGTTAAGCTTTAAGCCAACTTTTTCACTCTCTTCTTTCACTTTCATCAAGAGGCTCTTTAGGTCCTCTTCACTTTCTGCCATAAGGGTGGTGTCATCTGCATATCTGAGGTTATTGATATTTCTCCCGGCAATCTTGATTCCAGCTTGTGCTTCTTCCAGACCAGCGTTTCTCATGATGTACTCTGCATATAAGTTAAATAAGCAGGGTGACAATATACAGCCTTGACATACTCCTTTTCCTATTCGGAACCAGTCTGTTGTTCCATGTCCAGTTCTAACTGTTGCTTCCTGACCTGCATACAGGTTTTTCAAGAGGCAGGTCAGGTGGCCTGGTATTCCCATCTCTTTCAAAATTATCCACAGTTTATTGTTATCCACACAGTCAAAGGCTTCGGCATAGTCAGTAAAGCAGAAATAGATGGTTTTCTGGAACTCTCTTGCTTTATTGATGATCCAGCTGAGTTTGGCAATTTGATCTCTTTTTCCTCTGCCTTTTCTAAAACAAGCTTGAACATCTGGAAGTTCACAGTTCACGTATTACTGAAGCCTGGTTTGGAGAATTTTGAGCATTACTTTATTAGCATGTGAGATGACTGCAATTGTGTGGTAGTTTGAGCATTCTTTGGCATTGCCTTTCTTTGGGATTGGAATGAAAACTGACCTTTTCCAGTCCTGTAGCTACTGCTGAGTTTTCCAAATTTGCTGGCATATTGAGTACAGCACCTTCACAGCCTCATCTTTCAGGATTTGTAATAGCTCAACTGGAATTCCATCACCTCCACTAGCTTTGTTCATAGTGATGCTTTCTAAGGTCCACTTGACTTCACATTCCAGGATGGCTGGCTCTAAGTGAATGATCACACCATCGTGATTATCTGTGTCATGAAGATCTTTTTTGTACAGTTCTTCTGTGTATTCTTGCCACCTCTTCTTAGTATCTTCTGGTTCTGTTAGGTCCATACCATTTCTGTCCTTTATAGAACCCATCTTTGCATGAAATTTTCCCTTGGTATCTCTAATTTTCTTGAAGAGATCTCTAGTCTTTCCATTCTGTTGTTTTCCTCTATGTCTTTGCATTGATAGCTGAGGAAGGCTTTCTTATATCTCGTTGCTATTCTTTGGAACTCTGCACTCAAATGGGAATGTCTTTCCTTTTCTCCTTTGCTTTTCGCTTCTGTTCTTTTCACAGTTATTTGCAAGGCCTCCTCAGACAACCATTTTGCCTTTTTGCATTTCTTTCCCATGGGGATGGTATTGATCCCTGTCTCCTGTAAATGTCACGAACCTCCGTCCATAGTTTATCAGGTACTCTGTGTATCAGATTTAGTGCCTTAAATCTATTTCTCATTTCCACTGTACAGACATAAGGGATTTCATTTAGGTCATACCTGAATGGTGTAGTGGTTTTCCTACTTTCTTCAATTTAAGTCTGAGTTTGGCAATAAAGTTTCATGATCTGAGCCACAGTCAGCTCCCGGTCTTGTTTTTGCTGACTTTATAGAGCTTCTCCATCTTTGGCTGCAAAGAATATAATGAGTCTGATTTCCATGTTGACCATCTGGTGATGTCCATGTGTAGAGTTTTCTCTTGTGTTGTTGGAATTATATGTTTTCCTTAAATTATACTAAAAGAAGAATATGGTTACTTTTGTTAACATATACTGTGCATTTCAAAAGATACTTTTCCACTGAAAGTGAAAGTCACTCAGTCCTGTCTGACTCTTTGCAACTGTATAGTCCATGGAATTCCAGGCCAGAATACTGGAGTGGGTAGCCTTTCCCTTCTCCTAGGATTGTCCCAATCCAGGAATTGAACCCAGGTGTCCCACTTTGCAGGAGGATTCTTTACCAACTGAACTATCATGGAAGCCCATTGGACAGTTTCTACTGGACAAAATTAAATACTAAAACTAAACTGGTTTTATAGAAATAATGCCTAGGGGTAATCTGTGATATTAAAAAAATAAAAATAAAAAGATCATATCTAATATCCACATAATTAAAGATAATATAATTTATTAAGCAATTATCTTACTCTAATTTTGACATGTGCAAAAAAATAAGGGAAATAATATTCACCTTGAATGAACCTATTTTGATTTATTGCTTTTAAATCTGCTCTAATTTTTTTCTATAATAAAATTGAAACAAAATTTGAAAAGTCATTTGAAGCGTTTTTACAAAATTTTCATTTATTTCAACATTGTCTCATGTTTTAGGTATTTTTCAACACTTCAAGCACTTTTGTGACCTATAAAGCTGCTTGAAAGTATGTACGTATTGTCCCAAACTCTAAATTTAGTGAGTCTCAACTCACTAAACTTAATTAATTAATTCTTAACTCAGTTAATTTTGTAATCTTTGAAGAAAGGAGCTTTATTCATTTTATATCCTCAGTAAAAAATACTCTAATATCCTTCGCACATGATTAGTTTTTCTTCCAGCTATACTGAGATATAACAAACCCATAAAATTGTGTGGGTTTAAGTTGTACAATGTGATGATTTGAAAAATGTATATATCATTAAATATTTACCATAATAAAGTTAGTTAACACATTCTTCACCCACATAATTACCATTTTGCTCTTGTTATGGCAAGAGCATCAAAGCTGTCCTCGCTTAGCAACTTTCAAGTATACAATAGAGTATGGTTACCTATAGTTACTATACTGTATATTAGACTCCTAGAATTTATTAATTTATAACTGAAATCTTGTACTTTTTGATCATAAAATATTGTTCTATCTCTGTCTGACTCATTTCCTTTGGCATAATGGCCTCAAGTTCCAGCCACATTATCACAAATGGAAGGGTTTCCTACTTTTATGACTGATTAGTATTCTATTGTATAAATATATGCCATATATTCTTTATTCATTTATCCAATTATGGACACTTAGGGTGTTTCCATGTCTTAGCCACTGTAACATCAGTGCAGTGAACACGGGAATGCAGATAACTCTTTGAGACAGTGATTTCTAATTTGGGGGATACATACCCAGAAGTGGGATTGCTGTATTATATGATAATTCTATTTTTAATTGTTTTGAGGAAATTTTGTACTGTTTTCTATAGTGGATGTGCCTATTTCAATTTCCACCAGCAATGAATATGTGTCCCCTTTTCTCCATATCTATACCAGCTTTTCTGACTTCTTTTCTTTTTGATAATTGTCATTTTAACTGGCATAAGATGATATTTCATTGTAGTTTTTTTTTTTATTTTTAAATAGACTTTAATTTGTAGAAGAGTTTTAGATTCACAGAAAAATTGAGATGAAAATACAGAGATTTTTCATACATTCACAGTCACACACACACACATATCTTCTCCCATTATCAACATCCTGATCATAGTGGTACATTTATTACAGCTGTTTACCTATTCTGACATATCACTATCACACAAAGTCCATACTTTACATTCATTGCATGGTATGTTCTATAGGTGTGGTCACTGTAGTTTTGATTTTCATTTTTTCAATGATTTGTGGTCAATAGCATCTTTTCATTTTATTTTATTTATTATCATTATTTTTGGGGGGGGGGGGAATTTGTATGTCTTTTCTGGAAAAATGTCTTTCAGTTTTTCTGCCCATTTTTATGTTAGATTGATTGTTCTTTAGCTATTAAGTTCTATAAATTCCTATGTATTCTGGATATTAAGCTTTTATTAGATACATAGTTTTCAAATATTTTCTTTTATTGCATGAGTTGCCTTTTCATTTTGTTGATTGTTTCCCTTGCCTTGCAGAAGTTTTTTAGTTGGATGTAGTCTGAACACTAATTTATGCTTTTTCTGCTTTTACATTTTACTTTTGGATATTATCTAGGTCATATCTAAAAAGTATATTGCCAAGTAGAATTCCCAAGGAGAAGGAGATTTGCCTCCATGTTTTCTTCTAGAACTTTTATAATTTTGAGTCATGACCTTTAAATCCTCATCCTAGTTTTAGCTTTTTTTTTTTTTTTTTGTGAGTGATATAAGAAAAGTTTCTACAAATAGCCCAGTTTCATCCATTTTTATAGCTCAGCAATATTCTATTGTTTGGATCATAAAGAAACTGATGCTTTCAAATTGTGGTGCTGGAGAAGACTTTTGAGAGTTTTGAGACTGCAAGGAGATTAAACCAGTCAATCCTGAAGGAAAACAACCCTGAATTCTCATTGGAAGGACTGGTTCTGAGACAGAAGCTCCAATACTTTGGCCACCTGATGCAAAGAGGTGGCTCATTGGAAAAGACCCTGATGCTGGGAAACATTGAAGGCAAAAGAAGAGGCAGGAAGATGAGGAGATGGTTGGATAGCATCACCAACTCAATCGACATGAACCTTGGCAAACTCCAGGAGACAGTGAGGGACAGGAAGGTCTGGCGTGCTGCAGTCCATGGAGTCACAAAGATTTGGACATGACACGTGGCTGAACAGCAACAGCAATATTCTATTGTATACATGTGCCACGTATTATTTGTCCATCCATTTGCCAATGGACATTTAGGTTGCTTCCAGGCCTTGGATATGATAGTGCTGCGATGAGCATTAGATCTTCTCACTCAGTAATGGGAATGCTAGGTCATACAGTAGTTCTAATTTTAGTTTTTTTAAGAAACTCCATACTGTTTCCATAGTGGCGGTATCAATTTACATTCCCACTAACACTGCAAGATGATTCCCTTTTCTCAATGCCATCTCAACGCCCAGCATTTGCTGTTTGTAGATGTTTGTTGATGGCCATTCTGACTGGTGTGAGATGATACCTCATTGTAGTGTGTATTTGTATTTCTCTAATAATTAGTGATGTTGAGCATCTTTTCATGTGCCTCTTGGTCTTCTGTATGTCTTTGGAGAAAGGTCTACTTAGGTCTTCTGACCATTTCTTGATTGGATTGTTGTTTTTGTTTTTGATATTGAGTTGTATGAGTTGTTTGCATATTTTGGAGATTAATCCTTTGTTCATTGCTTTGTTTATAGATATGTAGATGGATCCAGAGTCTGTCATACAAAGTGAAGTAACTCAGAATGAGAAAAGCAAATATTGTATATAATGTATATATGTGGAATATAGAAAAAACTGTTACAGGTGAACTTATTTGCAGGGAGGAAATAGAGCCACAGATATAGAGAATGGACATGTCAGTATGGACATGGGAAAGGGGAGGATGAGATGAATTGGAAGATTAGGATTGACATATATACACTATCATGTGTAAAACAGACAGCTAGTGGGAAGCTGCAGTATAGCACAGGGAGTTTAGCTTGGTTCTCTGTAAATGGGTGGGATGGTGGGGGGAGATGGGAGGGAGTTTCAAGGAGGGGACATATGTATATACATGGCTGATTCACTTCATTGTTTTGAAGAAACTAACATGATGTAAAATAATTATACCAAACAAAACAAAACAACAACAACAACAAAAACCTGGTTTAGTAAAACATCTATGAGCGAGAGGGAAAGAAAAAAAATTCTAATTTATTATTTTGCATGAATATATGATTTCTCAAGTTATTAAAGAGACAATCCTCTCCACATTGAGTATTCTTGGCTCCTTTGTCAAATATCATTTTGTCATATATGTGTGGATTTATTTCTAGGCTCTCAGGTATGTTTCATTGGTCTATGTGTCTTTTTATTCTGGTTCTATACTTTTCTGATTATAATAATTTTGTGAAATAGTTTGAAACTATGAAATATAATCTCTCTTGTTTTGTTCTTTCTCAAGTTTGTTTTTCAGGGTCTTTTGAGGTTCAACAGAATTTTAGTATTGCTTTGATTTATTTGAGCAAAGCTATTGGCATTTTGTAGGGAATACATTGAACATTTTATATGGACATTTTCACAATATTAACTCTACTGATCCATAAACATGACATACCCTTCCATTTACTTGTTCTTCAGATTCTTACAGTGATATTTTATGGTTTTCAGTTTGTAGATCTTTTATTTCTCTGGTCAAATTTACTCTTAAGTATCCTATTATTTTTTATATTACTGTCAGTGGGGTTGTTTTCTTTATATCTTTTTCAGATAATTCCATGTTGATGTATAGAACATCAACTGATTTTTGTTTGTTGCTTTTATATCCCAAAACTTTACTATGTTAGCTTATTAGGTGCAAATTTTTTTGCTGAGGTATTTAGAACTTTCTATATATAAGACTACTCTCAATTTTTTTTATGTTCCGCTGTATTGCTAAAATTTCTTTCATTGACTCCAGAGTTTCCCAGAGCTGTATTTTTTTTTTCTTTAATAGATTTCTATTTAATTGTTGATCTTTATTGAGGTATGGAGACTGGAGTCTCCTACTCCACCATATTGATGACATCCCACAGAATGATCAGTTTTACTGCTTAATCCTATTGTTCCCTTTCCTGTTTCACTTTAGTATATGGATAGCTCTTTTCACATTTGGATTTTTCAACACCTATATAGGAAGTAGAAAATATATATGTAACTCTTAAACTCAAGGTTTGTCCTAATATAAAAATTCATAGCAGCTTTTCTTATTTGGATTTTTGACTAGCTGCTTTACTCTGGCCTTTAATAATTGCAGAATTTTTGTTTTTACTTTGTGTTGTTTAACTCTGCTGTTTTTGCTATTTTTTTTTCTCTTTAGACCTCTATTCCATACCTAAATATCTCAGAACTATTATGTCTTTAGATCAGTTACTTACGGTGCTACTTGTGGTCTAGATATAGTTCTTGATACTGAGTTTATGACCTCCCACATGCTCTGTAAATATATATGAATAAAAAAAATGAACAACCAGAATAACCTGGCAACGCATGAAGATTTCTTAAGCTATTACAGTTTTCTTTTTTTAGTTAAGGAGGCAGTCAAGTTACAACTTTCATCTCTTCTCATCTGTGATGGCTTAAAAGCAACTAGAGGCTTTAAATAAAATTATCTTAATTCCTATATGGATTTATTTATGCCACAGATGTTATCACTGGGCTTCCCTTGTGGCTCAGCTGGTAAAGAATCCACCTGCAATGTGGGACACCTGGGTTTGGTCCTGGGTTGGGAAGATCTGGAGAAGGGAAAGGCTACCCACTCCAGTATTCTGGCCCTGGAGAATTCCATGGACTGTATAGTCCATGGGGTCATAAAGCATTGGATATGATGGAGCAACTTTCACAAATTATCACTGCTAAACGTTATTTATTAAACTTCTTTTTGTTTTGCTTCATTTGCTTTCTTAACTAGTTTTTAAATTTTTGAATATAAGAAATTATTTCATATTCTTTGTATGTCATAGTTTCATTTTGAATATTTTATTCAGTAGAGCTTACTTATCTACAGTATAAAATAAAATAGATTAAAGAAAAACTCTTACACATATTTTAAGCTCATAAAGTTAAATACATAATAGACATTCTTAAATTGGAGTTTAGAAATTCATGAGAGATTGTCTTTCCCATTCTAACAATGAAAGTTTTGATAACTTGCAAATTTAGTTTTCTGAGAACATATTAGCAAGTTAAGAACCCCAAACAAACTAAATAAACTAAAATCTAGAAAGTGACTGGGCATTCCCAGTGGGTACATGATCCATAATTGATTTCCTCCATGGATGACCAGCAGTTTCAAGAATAAGGGCTTGGGGCTTCACAGGTGGTGTTACTGGTAAAGTGCTAGTCTCCTGTCAAGGGAGGAGACACAAGAGATGCAAATGTCTTGCATACTAGTTTGGGATCCCTGCGTTGCTATAATACCCTGGAGGAGGGCATGGCAACCAATTCCAGTATTCTTGCCTGGAGAATCCCATGGAAGGAGGAGCCTGGTGGGCTACAGAGTTGCAAAGAGTTGGACATGACTGAAGTGACTTAGCATGCATGTATGCAAGAAGGAATAAACTGGTGTTTTAAATAATTTTAATGAACACATATGAGCTAGTGCTGAGTATTAGAAGCTTCTGTGGTCCTACTCACACCCCCCTAACTCTGTCCCACACTTCCTTACTAAATTTATGAGGATAGTATATCAAAGGGACCAAAGAGCTCATTTATATCCATACCTATATCTTATATCAGGAATTCACAAAGTATCAGATTTTAGCTTCTGAAGATGAAGATGGGCAGGTATATGATGATTCTGTTTTCTCTGTGTGCAAAACAGTGGTCCACAGAATACAGGGACAATGGTAAGAGAGTTAAAATAAATCATATATATCATATTTACTATGCAATTACATTTATTATGTATATGGAGAGTACCAGTGGCCTTGAGGCCAATACAATGCAAATTATCCAAAATGAACACAAAGAGAAAAAACAAAAAAAGAGACAAAAAAAAAAAAGACAAAAAAGAGAAAAAAAAAAGACAAAAAAGATTAAAAAATAGGACGAAGAAATTTGGAGAGATAGTATCCAATAATATATCAAATTGTATATCCCTAAAAATATCCACTTAAATATATCATATATATATATATATATATATATGCCTACATGTATGTGTGTGTGTGTGTATATATACATATATATATATATATATATATATATATATATATATATATATATACTTTAGTATGTATTGTATGAAGTTTTGAAAACTTCAGATAAACATTGGGGTGCACGTGTCTCTTTCAGATCTAGTTTCCTCAGTGTGTATGGCCAGAAGTGGGATTGCTGGGTCATATGGCAGTTCTATTTCCAGTTTTTTAAGAAATCTCCACACTGTTTTCCATAGCGGCTGTACTAGTTTGCATTCCCACCAACAGTGTAAGAGGGTTCCCTTTTCTCCGCACCCTCTCCAGCATTTATTGCTTGTAGACTTTTGGATAGCAGCCATCCTGACTGGCGTGTAATGGTACCTCATTGTGGTTTTGATTTGCATTTCTCTGATAATGAGTGATGTTGAGCATCTTTTCATGTGTTTGTTAGCCATCTGTATGTCTTCTTTGGAGAAATGTCTGTTTAGTTCTTGGCCCATTTTTTGATTGGGTCATTTATTTTTCTGGAATTGAGCTTCAGGAGTTGCTTGTATATTTTTGAGATTAATCCTTTGTCTGTTTCTTCATTTGCTATTATTTTCTCCCAATCTGAGGGCTGTCTTTTCACCTTACTTATAGTTTCCTTTGTAGTGCAAAAGCTTTTAAGTTTCATTAGGTCCCATTTGTTTAGTTTTGCTTTTATTTCCAATATTCTGGGAGGTGGGTCATAGAGGATCTTGCTGTGATTTATGTCGGAGAGTGTTTTGCCTATGTTCTCCTCTAGGAGTTTTATAGTTTCTGGTCTACATTTAGATCTTTAATCCATTTTGAGTTTATTTTTGTGGTGTGGTGGCTTAGAAAGTGTTCTAGTTTCATCCCTTTACAAGTGGTTGACCAGTTTTCCCAGCACCACTTGTTAAAGAGGTTGTCTTTTTTCCATTGTATATCCTTGCCTCCTTTGTCAAAGATAAGGTGTCCATAGGTTCGTGGATTTATCTCTGGGGTTTCTATTCTGTTCCATTGATCTATATTTCTGTCTTTGTGCCAGTACCATACTGTCTTGATGACTGTGGCTTTGTAGTAGAGTCTGAAGTCAGGCAGGTTGATTCCTCCAGTTCCATTCTTCTTTCTCAAGATTACTTTGGCTATTCGAGGTTTTTTGTATTTCCATACAAATTGTGAAATTCTTTGGTCTAGTTCTGTGAAAAATACCGTTGGTAGCTTGATAGGGATTGCATTGAATCTATAGATTGCTTTGGGTAGAATAGCCATTTTGACAATATTGATTCTTTCAATCCATGAACACAGTATGTTTCTCCATCTGTTTGTGTCCTCTTTGATTTCTTTCATCAGTGTTTTATAGTTTTCTATGTATAGGTCTTTTGTTTCTTTAGGTAGATATACTCCTAAATATTTTATTCTTTTTGTTGCAATGGTGAATGGTATTGTTTCCTTAATTGCTCTTCGTTTTTCAATGTTCATCGCAGCACTGTTTATAATAGCCAGGACATGGAAGCAACCTAGATGCCCATCAGCAGACGAATGGATAAGGAAGCTGTGGTACATATACACAATGGAATATTACTCAGCCATTTAAAAGAATTCATTTGAATCAGTTCTAATGAGATGGATGAAACTGGAGCCCATTATACAGAGTGAAGTAAGCAGAAAGATAAAGACCATTACAGCATACTAACACATATATATGGAATTTAGAAAGATGGTAATGATAACCCTATACGCAAAACAGAAAAAGAGACACAGATGTACAGAACAGACTTTTGGACTCTGTGGGAGAAGGCGAGGGTGGGATGTTACGAGAGAACAGCATCAAAACATGTATATTATCTATGGTGAAACAGATCACCAGCCCAGGTGGAATGCATGAGACAAGTGC